>NC_134485.1:31179750-31257250 GCF_040206685.1 Ascaphus truei | reverse complement strand
TGAACCAATGTCATAGCTCAAGTGCAGGAGACACCCAGCACATAAGACTAGACTGATGTAATCCCTTATACTTTTCTTATGACAGTAGTTTTTCACAGTCCAGCTTCCCTGGCAAAATACAGGCTAAGAATATATGGAAATAGGAAAGCCATTGTTATCATTTCCTGGCCTGAGCCACAGCAATTTGATGTTTGCCCCCAATCGTTAAAGGGGAGTTGAGTCAGTGTAGCTCTGTAGCCACATATGCATGTAGGGAGCTTTTCATATGGAAACAATTTCTCTTGATTGAAGACCATTAAACATTGTTGCAGTTTACAGGCTTTGGTGAATACACTCAAAGATAGAGCTATAGTATATATACAGTATAAAAATGCTCAATCTGGGGTGAGAAGAGAGCCATAAATTGAGGAGGATATATATATATATACAGCGATCCATTACAATGCGAATTCACTTATAACGCGATACAAGCGGGCTCCCAATGTTCATATTTATTAATACTTTACAACACGATTATTGGTATCTTAAATACTTTATTGTACAATGCATACAATTGTACATTATTTCTAACGCGATCCGCTTATAACGCAATGTGATTCTTTGGACCCCAAGCACAGCGTAATAAAGGGGTTGAGCTGTATATATATATATATATATATATATATATATATATATATATACACGTTTTAAGTTATGGTGGGTGAAAAAGGCAACAAGAAACCTCCACCGTATTGCATATAGCAAATAAAAAGATAACTTGTGAGCACATTCACATGTCTTAGTTGCAGACCTGCCTAACACATGTGAATGCGCTCAAAAGTGATCTTTTTATTTGCTATATATTGTGACAGAGTCACTGACTCAGTAGGCTGGAATAGTGAATGGAGAGACGCTGCAGCCAGTTCACAGAGTGTTAATCTCCTCAGACAGAAGGAAGCACACCTGCAGCCTAATTAAGCAGGAGGCCTGAGAGACTGCAGGTTTAAAAGCAGGAAGTGACACACACACAGAGAGCTTGTTTTTCCACAGGAAGGTGGAGAGACTTCTCCCGGCTTGAAAGCCGTAGCAGCTGCTGCTGCTCTGGTCCCCAGTCTTGCGAGGAGCTTTGCTGCTGGGACCAGCTGGGACCCCAACCCAGGATAAAGATAAACATTGCTGCGAGGCTGGACACAGCCTGCTCCCCGGAACCGTGTTCCTGTTTGCTGTTTGGAGCTGAAACAGATAAGACTTTATTCTTATTATGCTTATTGGTTATCGTTTGTGTAGCATGTTTTGGGCATGACCAGATTAGCTGGCTGTCCTGTTAGTAAGGGCTCAAGAAGTGAGTTAGTGTCCCTAACGGGACTAGGCTTTAATTTGCAAGAAAGTAGTTTCTTAAAGGGACAGTGCACCCGTACTTATTTTGGTTGTGGCTAATAAACCACTAGTGTTTAAAGTTTCCCATCGCGTCAAGCGTCTTACTGACCCCGCCGCGAGGACGTCCTGCCACAATATATATATATTTATATGTAGCAGGGTCCCCCCTGGCCCTCCTCACCTGCGCAGAGTAGCGGGTATCCCCGCATCATGTCAGGCAGTTGCAGGGGCGATCGCGGCTCCCGGCGGCATCAGTGACAGGGCGCCGCCATCTTGTGCGCGTTTGAGCATGCGCGGTGCGCGTTTGCAGTTGCGGCAGCCATTACACCTAGCGCAGGAAAGTGTAGGGAGGCAGGAAGGACCCCTAGAAGTCGCGCATGCGCAGTTAGGGCGATGCGGCGGCCATTACAGGTTTCCACAGGCTCCATGGAGAGTAGCGGCGGCCATTATAGTGCGCACACGTGGCCCCAATGTTAAAGAGGGCCATAAAAGACTACAATTCCCAGCAGCCTCTGGGGACTGCACTTTCACCTTGGTCACAGGCAGCCAGACAGCCAATAGAGCTTGCAACTTCTCCTGCTGGAGAAGGATACATTGTTTTGTGCAGAGTAAGGAAGCAGACTGTGAAGCACATGAGTCAGTCAGGCTAAGGATACAGTGGGGGAAGGAAGGGGGGCAGAGAGCTGCAAGCTTCTGCCCTAGGCCAGAAATCCCCAGGCTAGAGCTGAGGCCCTGACTCCCCACTAGTGAGGGTGGGTGTTCATAGAGACCCTGTGCAGTTCCTTAGAGCAGGGAGAGACCCTGTGTGGTTCCTTAGTGCAGGGACCCAGTGAAAGGGGTTTGCTGCATGTTCCTGTGTGCTGTGTTGCTGATCCAGAGACTGTCCTTACGGTGGGACGTCTGGCGGGACCCCATCCCACACGGAGGTACAGATCAGCGCTGGACCAAGCGGCGCCCTTAGACCCTTTGCAAAGACACCCAGGTGTAGAGACACCTGGGCACGTATTTACAACCTTCCACACGTGCACCAACTTTAACTTGCTCCTCACATGTGACAGGCCTGTTCACACACTTGGGTGGGCTTGGACTCTTTGGACATGGGGTTTGGAAGGAGGTGTAAGGGTATAGCCCAGTTAGGGGCTAAGAAGGTTATAGCCCAGTTAGGGGCAAGGTTATAGTTGCCAGCTAGTGGCAGAGGATGGTACATATATATTGTTGTGTATTGCTGATGTATGTGTTAAGTTATATTCTGCATATAGTAAAGACCGTTGCTATTTTACATCTAGTGTATGTGTTCATTTGAATGTGTCCTGCGAGGAACAACTCCCGCTCTGCTGGCAGCCATCGCAGGAGGAGGCGCTGCACCATATAGTATTGTTCAAGAGGATACACCCCAGGCTCTCATTGGTGGAGGCTCAGGCCTCCTGTGAGCCTAACAGGTAAATCACCACACTGGGTAATACATATAGATCCCCTCACATGCACCTTATCTGCGATTGGGTGGGGGAATATGGGTTACATTTGTAGGCGCTGCTGAGAGCAGACCTGCAGTGCCCCAATAGTTGTAAGAGTACCAAAAGTACGCAAGGAAAGATGTTACCAACCACAAGCCACGAGCTCCATATCTGGGCCAGTACGATTCGGGAGCTTCATAGTCAAGTGGAGGCATTGGGGAATGTTCCTGCTCATGAGGAGGGGAGTGCCCTTCTAGAGTCCCTAAAGGAAATCCTGGGCCTAGATGGAATGTTTGCAGATCAGGAAATATGCAAGGAAAATGCCCCACCAGAAGGCTACCCCCTTATCTATGCAAAGAGTCCTGGTGTAGTTAAAAGGACTGTAATCAAAATGGAGGCTCCATTATTAGGAAATGCTAACAGTGAGTCACACCTAAAATGGCGTCTCCCACCAAGTCAGGGGAGTGCACATGTATCATGCCACCAGCCTGCACAAAAATGCTTTGCAAAAACTTGTCTGGGTTTGGCGGGAAAACCCGAGCCCCACCCCTGCGATGTGAGTGGCTCAGCACAGAGACAGAATTCCCCCTTGGTAGAATGTGTCCCTCCTTTGGATTCCACCAGGGGGAGGAAGCACAGTGATCCCCAGTCAGTAACGTCTGTTCCCAATAAGAAAGGTAAAAGCTGCCGCAAACAGCATCCTCAGTTGTATGGAGTCTGGAGAAGAAAGGGAGGGGACGTATCCTTTCTGTTGTGCCCATGTTTGCAAACGGACTTCAAATTGTCTGGTGGTATGGACTTTGACCCCTTTAAGCTACCAATAGAATATCAGGCGGCAGAGGTGGATGAAGAGGGATGCATATGATGTGTCTGTAACAAGAGTAACTTCCCAGGTGGCAAATTGACCTGGGGACCCAAGTGTGCCTGCTGCAGAGCACAGTTCCTGAAGCCTGTGCTGCTGGGGCCTACGAACCTCGCCAAGAAAGGAGTGATCGACTTCAATACTGGGCCAGTCAATGCAGGTAACCGATCTACCTCCCTCACAGAAGTTTTGGAGGGCTTTTGCACTCTAACCGTGGTTCCAGATCCGGTTCGAGTCGGTTCCAGAGCCAGAAACCGCAGAGGAAGATGCAAATGACCTCTCTACTGGGGTGGTCGATGATGATATCCATCTACCCCAGCAACGGAGGTTTCGGAGGGCCTGTGCTCTATAACCCCAATTCTAGACTCTGCTCTAGAACCACAAGATTTTCAAGCTACATTGACCAAAATGGACAGCTGCGACACGGTGGTTGCACCGAGTCAGTGTGCTGTAGCAGATGTTCCATGGGGTCCGTGCACCCCGGTTCTAGACTCGGTTCCACACTCAGGATTGCAGATTCCAGAACCGCAGATTCCGGAATCACAGGGTAAGATGTCTCTACCCCATCCTCTCTTAGTGATTCTGGCGATCAACAACCAGCCGTGGTGATGCGCCAGCCGGCGGACCACCCAAGTGAAGCTGAAGCATCTGCTGCGGACCCTGCTGTGGGCCCGCTGCAAATCAATATCCCTCGGCAGCAAGCGCTAGTGTGACCGGAGCCGCGGAAGAGTCCCACGGCCGTGGCGACTCCCAGTGTGTCGGAGGGACATCCGGAGACGGGACTGGAGGAAGAGGAACCCATCACAAGCCAGCGGAGTGGTGAGGAACCTCCACTCCCCACAGGCTCCGATGGAGGCGGCCATCTAAAGGCCCCAACTAAGGCTCATGACCTGACGGTGGGCCCGTGTGTCACCATAACCGCTACCATAATTGAACTGAGTGTCAGTCCGTGCGCTCCAACCCAAATGGTCCCAGGACTGGGATCCAACGCTCCCGAGTTTCCAGAAAGTGAGTGGACTGCCCCAGAAGTGCCGGGGACAGGTCCCAAGACAGCCGAGGTGGGAACTGACAGCGTCCCCGAGGACCTGTTGGCCACCGTGAATCACCGCAGTGGTGAGGCACCAACCCGTTACCCCCTGCAGGATGTGGTAAAGACATTGAGTACAGAGACTTTGCTAATCGCTCGCTTCCCAGTGGAAGCCTCCCAAGTGCTTAGGGACAAGGACTGTGTTGTGAGTGTTCCAGTGAAATTTGCCTCCTTTAAGCACAAAAAGGAGCGCTCCATTCACCATGTGGTGGACCGCGGAAAAGGTCAGGATCTCCTGGCCTACCGCATCCATGCCGCGGATGGCCGGGTAAAGGTCTGGCCAAGAGACACTGTGCTATTCCTTCCACCAGGGGGAGGAAGTAGTTTGGAACCAGTGACTGTTGCACAAGACCATAATCTCAGAGAGTCTACAGAGACTCCAGTGTCGGTAACGGAGACTACCCAGGCGGAGGCTCACAAAAGTCAAAGTGAGGTACCCCCACATTATCAGTTAGGGGCACCCCACAATTGGTCTCAGCAAACAGCTAACACTCAGCTGGCCTCGGGTATTACTGTGTGTGATATGCCATGTACCAATGATGTTAAAGTCAACATGTTAAGTTGTACAATTTATGCAATGCATTTTTATTGTGTAACTTTCTGTAATGTGACGCTGTCCCAAGCAAGGCCGTTGGGGATTTCACCAGGGGGAGAGTGTAGCAGGGTCCCCCCTGGCCCACCTCACCTGCGCAGAGTAGCGGGTACCCCGCATCATGTCAGGCAGTTGCAGGGGCGATCGTGGCTCCCGGCAGCATCAGTGACAGGGCGCCGCCATCTTGTGCGCGTTTGAGCATGCGCGGTGCGCGTTTGCAGTCGCGGTGGCCATTACACCTAGCACAGGAAAGTGTAGGGAGGCAGGAAGGACCCCTAGAAGTCGCGCATGCGCAGTTAGGGCGATGCGGCGGCCATTACAGGTTTGCACAGGCTCCATGAGAGTAGCGACGGCCATTATAGTGCGCACACGCGGCCCCAATGTTAAAGAGGGCCATAAAAGACTACAATTCCCAGCAGCCTCTTGGGACTGCACTTTCACCTTGGTCACAGGCAGCCAGACAGCTAATAGAGCTTGCAACTTCTCCTGCTGGAGAAGGATACATTGTTGTGTGCAGAGTCAGGAAGCAGACTGTGAAGCACATGAGTCAGTCAGGCTAAGGATACAGTGGGGGAAGGAAGGGGGGCAGAGAGCTGCAAGCTTCTGCCCTAGGCCAGAAATCCCCAGGCTAGAGCTGAGGCCCTGACTCCCCACTAGTGAGGGTGGGTGTTCATAGAGACCCTGTGCAGTTCCTTAGAGCAGGGAGAGACCCTGTGTGGTTCCTTAGTGCAGGGACCCAGTGAAAGGGGTTTGCTGCATGTTCCTGTGTGCTGTGTTGCTGATCCAGAGACTGTCCTTACGGTGGGACGTCCGGCGGGACCCCATCCCACACGGAGGTACAGATCAGCGCTGGACCAAGCGGCGCCGGCAGACCCTTTGCGAAGACACCCAGGTGTAGAGACACCTGGGCAGGTATTTACAACCTTCCACACATGCACCAACTTTAACTTGCTCCTCACATGTGACAGGCCTGTTCACACACTTGGGTGGGCTTGGACTCTTTGGACACGGGGTTTGGAAGGGGGTGTAAGGGTATAGCCCAGTTAGGGCTAAGAAGGTTATAGCCCAGTTAGGGGCAAGGTTATAGTTGCCAGCTAGTGGCAGAGGGTGGTACATATATCTTGTTGTGTATTGCTGATGTATGTGTTAAGTTATATTCTGCATATAGTAAAGACCGTTGCTATTTTACATCCAGTGTATGTGTTCATTTGAATGTGTCCTGCGAGGAACAACTCCCGCTCTACTGGGAGCCATCGCAGGTGGAGGCTCTGCACCATATAGTATTGTTCAAGAAGATACACCCCAGGCTCTCATTGGCGGAGGCTCAGGCCTCCTGTGAGCCTAACAGGTAAAGCACCACACTGGGTAATACATATAGATTCCCCTCACATGCACCCTATCTGCGATTGGGTGGGGGAATATGGGTTACATATATATAGTGCAAAAACATAGATTGTAAGCTCTACGGGTAGGGACTGTGTCTGCAAAATGTCTCTGTAAAACGCTATGTAAAACTAGCAGTGCTATACAAGAAAAAATAAATAAAGATACGTGTGATATGAGAAGAGGGCCACCAACAGGTCAGATTTTCAGGATATCCCTGCTTCAGCACATTTGATGCAGTCTTCGACTGGGCCACTGGTTGAGCCACCTGTGCTGAAGCAGGGATATCCTGAAAATCTGACCTGTTGGTGGCTCTTGAGGACTGGAGTGGCCACCCTAAACTAGAGGAAGGCAGATGTAATTCCAGGTCATAAAGTGGACATGAAGAAGATGCTAGGGCAGGCCTGTGCTAGGGCATACAGAGTAATAAACCTGACATCAACAGTGGTTACATTAAAGAGACACTGCAGAAGAAGGTGGACGGGAGGAGATGCAGAGAAAATTGCATTTTTGCCACCGGCAAAGGTGATTATAATAAACTAAATTGAAAATTCTTGGGATGAAGCTAAATACTAGGGGAAATCTACTGTAAATAGACAAAACGCTGGATATTAAATGCAGTTTTTAAGAGAGGAAACGAGACAGAGAAGGGAAGCAAAAGGTCTCCCCACCTGCTTGTAGGTTTTATATTTCCCATTACCATGGCTGCTCCCATAAAAGTCCTGCAAACGTAACTTTGCTGATTCATTGCTGTGCTTACAAAGAATACATTTCATTTTAAAATTGACCCCAATGTTCTTTTTTCTTAAACTTGAATCTATCCTTTTAATCGGGAGCTGTGCGAGATGAGCAATTACACACAAGTGTTCGACAAATTATGAAGCGATTCTATTCAAACAGCTTTTCTGTGACATTCTAATCACTAGTGTTTGCTTTCATTTCCACGCTGTGGATTGTTCTTTTTGAAAAGTTTGGTTTAATTAAAAGCAAGAACAAAGTAATATGTGCATTTTATTTTATTTCTGACATATTTGAGCCACGTTCACTATAATGTAAACTAAAAGCAGAAGTCCATCACTGATAGCGAAAATCAT
Source organism: Ascaphus truei (assembly GCF_040206685.1). Lineage (NCBI taxonomy): Eukaryota > Metazoa > Chordata > Amphibia > Anura > Ascaphidae > Ascaphus > Ascaphus truei. Next base: position 31,249,422 of record NC_134485.1, on the reverse strand, counting down.
TTGCACAAGAATTACCCTTATTTCAGTGAAGGTACCAATAATTCCTGTAGCGTGCACGTTTTCTACCGGTGCTGTTCTTGGGCAGCTTTCTCATTTTGAGCATGCCTTGGTGTTCAATATGCTACTAACCTGCCAGGTCTCAGTATCTTAAAGTGAGTCTCATTTGCTGAAAGCTAGTATGACACCTTTTATTAACTGTTAAACTTTTAAAAGTTGCTTAATACAGAGAACATGAAATTAAAAGTACTGAAATAAAATAGGAAAGAAAATATTGTATACAATACAGAATAGAGCTCAGGATGTTTTCCACTATAACAAAAAAGTACTCAAAATCTGGAGTCAAAAGGTTGGTCGAAACCACTTGTGTGTTATTTATTATTAAAAATTCCCTGTAGAAGAGATAATGGTAGAGAAACCAAGGGATATAGATGTAGCCAGGTACCCTCCGGTCTCCCTGCGCTCCCAGTTCCCCCCCCTTACCCTCAGTGTAACGCAGTGTAAATATAGTGCCGGTGGTTCTCACCCCAGGGCGCCGCCATGTTGGGTTTGCGCGCGCACGAGCGCATAGTTGGGCATGCGCACAAGCGGGAAAGGCCGGGAAGAGCTCTGGAAGGTTGCGCATGAGCGGGGCAAGGTCGCGGCGGCCATTAGAATCGAGCAGGCGCAGTGCCCTATGCGCATGCGGTCGCAATGTTAATCCGGCAGCTCGGGGACTACAACTCCCATGATGCTCAGGGAGGAAGCTGCCTGGTGACTTACGAGAGCCAATAGGATGGCTGGATTGCTTCTGGAAGAAGGAAAGACTATTGCCTGCTGGGAGAGGAAGTGGCAGTGAAGACCAGGAGCCTGAAGCTGCAGGTTGGTCCACGGAGCAGTGCTCCAGGGACTAGGCCAGAGGTCAATCCCCTAGGGCCCAGCTAGTTCCCTGTCACTGTATATGTGTTCTGAGTGCTTCCTATAGGGAAGACCTTTATGTAGGGACCATTTCAAATAGCATTAGAGAGGTGTATGCTGCAGGACATTGCCAGAGGGTGGTGCAGCCTGAATGCTGACACAGACGCTGATTCCTTAAAGAGTCAGTCAAGGATCATCCGGCTGGAGATCCCTCCCCTGGGAAGACAGACAAGGGATTCATCTCTGCCAGAGCAGCACATCGTGGCGTGGGATCACTTTGCGGTGTTGCTGATTTACCAATGATTCTCCTGGTTAGGACCATAACCAGGGAGGTAGTATATTAAAATGCACCAACGGGCCCCAACACAGGGAAGCGCTGCCCGTTACATACTCACTAAATTCATAGCTGGTGGACACTGAGAGGTAAAGAGCCCTGGCACATTGGTACACTAAGGACAGAGGGTGATGTAATGATGGATAGGTGGGCTGGTGGGATGTTACAGTATGCAATGTTATGCAATGATATGTGATGCTGTGCTATTGATATGCCAAGGATAGTATGCTGATTAGTAAATACTGTTTCATACAGCCGTGTGTGTATTTACTGTATGGTTGTCTGGTGGGGGCACACTCCCACCACATTGGGATCCCTCATCAGTGGAGGCGCTGCACCGAGTGTAAGTACACCCCAGGCTCCCAGTGGCAGAGGCTCAGGCCTCTGGTTAGCCTCACAGGTGACAGAAGTACCAGTAGTTATAGTACCCTAGGGGTACACCCGCTACATAATATTCCTCCAATACGGGGAATTTTAACAATAAATAACATTTTAATTATTATTGTAAATATTGTTGATGCTAATAAAACGTTATTATTTTTGGTTCTAGTTTTCTGATCCCCTTTCTGATCCCTATTGGCTATTTGATTAACATATAAGGAGGTAATTATTGACGAGCCACTGTTGCCACTGTACTTATTATATAGGCATTGAGTGCATTTTCTTTGGGGTTTTCATTGACCATTCTTGGGTTTTATATCTGCATCTCGTATATTATATACCTCTTTGCACCTGCCGTTTCATTCCTTTACTATTGGAGAGCAGTCTGATTCTTCTGCTTCATTTGAAATAAAAGTTGTAACAATTTTTGTTGAGTAATGAGCTTATCTTAATATTAGTGCAGATATGCTCCAATTCCTCAATAGGCAATTCAGGCCCTCTTGTTCCCTTTAATGCTGAAAGTGAATATGTGTTTGTGGTCTGAGTATTTGAGCAATGAATAGAAAAGGAATGTAAACCCTTTATGGTTTTGTGGTATAAGCTCTTGTATCTAAAAAATGTAATTAGTCTGATGAGATTCCCATCTCGCCCACCCTATTTTTGAGTGAATCTGCACCTACCCCAAATTAAGTGATTTCCCATTTCAAATCTAAAAAAAAAGCTTTCATATCTGTAAAGAGAATTTTTTTTTGTCTAGAAAAAGGGTATGGGCCCTGGCCAGGAGGACTTCAAACATGGATGCCTCTTGACTTCACTGCCTCTAACATCATGGCCTGGTTATGGGGTTGTTTTCCCTTCACCTCTACCTCACTTAACTCACCTCACTTACCCACACTGAGCCAACCTCAACAATCTTGCTTTTCTAGCAATTCTTGCCCTCACTTCCAAAAAGGAAGTCAGCCTAAGGTTGAGATGGAAATTGCTCACCCCTGTCATCTCTCTTTATAAAACTATCATTCCCACTCACTCCTTGCCTGTGCAAGGTTCTTCATACCTTGTTCCTGCCGTTTATCCCTACCTTGTTCCTGTCGGAATCCCTGTGTGCTGATTTGCATGCCTCTTCAAGTCCTGACCCCGGAACAGTGACCGCGACCATTCTGCCTCTCTTCTGCCCTTACCCCGGAACATTGACGGTGACCGCTCTGCCTCTCTTTTGCACCAACCTAAGAACTGTTACTTCAAACCAGCTGCTGCACCCTGCCCTGACCCCTGAACTGGACCCCACAATTCATACTCATTCAGGATATAGATCCCAGGTATGGGTCGGTCTATACTCCCCACCTCTACCTATCGGGTCTGTCTCCTGAACAGTAATACGCAACATACCAAATGTAACACATTGCAAAGGCTATGTAATGGACCGTGCAGAGATGGAGAAGGCCGTGTCCCACCAGGGTCATCTCCTGGTTGTTCACTTCAACCACCTGGCTACGTTGGATATGAAATTTGATTCCATTGCTTCCACCTTGCAAACCCTCGATACCATTTTTTGGCATCCGAGCTGATTCCTCTTTGGCACCAGCACCTCTGGTCCAGCTAGCCACACCAATTCTGGCAGTTCTCAAGGAACCAACTATCTGCAACCCTGAATGTTATGCTGGCTCCCCCTCTGGCTGCAGGGGGCTCTTAAACCAGTGCCAGATCCAATCTGATTTGCAACCATTGTCCTTCGGTTTCCCATCACTCTCGGGTGGCATTTATCATGTCCCTCCTGGCTGGTGAGGCTCTGACATGGGTGTCACCTTTGTACGAGAGGGGATCTCCCCTCTTTAAAGACTCTGCTGCATTCATCCAGGCTTTCTGAAGGGTCTTCTAGACTCCTGCTGGACATTGGCTACGGAGACTGACTTGAATGAGGGAGCCCTGAAAGCTGCCTTCTGGTAAAGCCTGTTCGAAATGCTCAAGGATGAATTTACCTGCAGAGACATTCCTGCAGACCTGGAGGTAATGATCGTCCTCTTTATCTCGTTGGACATCCAGATCCAGGAGAGGCCACAGAAGTGGGTGTGGGAACACTGAATCCTGTCGGGTCTTTCGGAATTTAGTAATCTCAGTCACTTCCTGTCCCATCTACCGATATTATGGAACCCATGCAATTAGGGGGTATGCGGATCTCGAAGTAAATTAAGCGCCTCATTCAGGATCTAGATCCCAGGTACGGGTTGCTCTATACTTGGCACCTCTGCTTAGCGGGTCAGTCTCCTGGACAGTAACAAGCAACGTACGCAAATCTAACACTATCACGGCAGAGGCTCTTCTCGCGTACCATGTACATTATGGGCATTTCCTCATTTTCTAGAGGGTGCGCCATGCCTGACCGAAACAGAGCTAAAAAAAAGAGTGGCCAGACAATTATATCTTAACTTCCATTGCCAAACAGAATTCTTAAAAATATGTGATACCCACGTTCCACTAAGCAGAATAAGAGTATGGGGGGCTCACCTTCCGTGGGTTACATCGGGCCTTATTGTGCTCTTCCATTTTAGGGATGTCGTGGAAAAGATGCAAAGTAAAGTAACTGGAACCACAAAGGATCTTAATAACTACAGATGGCTACAGAATACATGCACAAGGCAAACAAGACTTGCAAAAGCCCAAAATTACACACCATTTTTATCAAAATACATCAAAACCCAGCAAACGTCTTGAAGATTATTAACACTATATTCTAGCCCTCTAGCCATCAACAACCATCTAATATCAAAAAGAATGATACTACAATGACAATGCAAACACATTCAATGAATACTTTGTGGGGTGTGTTACGTCCCTACTATCAAAGCGCAACCCAAACTACAATCAAGAAGCTCAACCTGTGATTAACCCTATAGCTTCAATCCCTATAGCTCTACCCAGTACTTACAATTTGTCCCAGTATCTGAAGATGAGACTACACATGCGCTCCTAACATTAAAATCAACAAGCCAATGGGGACCTGACCTACCACAATCAAAGTTCCTATGTCTTTGTGCATGTGTGGATTCACTCTGCAGCCAAGATGGCCGACCAGGATGCTCTTGCCCCAACTAACATGGTCACCAACTCCAGGAAGGCTGCGTTTCTCTGACCCTGATTGTTAGCACCTGTTCCAGGGCTTTAAAAATCAGTCAATTGCTCTCAGACAGTGCTTGTGCAAAGTATAATTATACTGGGTGTGTTTCCATGTCCTGTGGTTTCCCTTGTCCTTGCTATTGATCTTGTTGTGACCTGACTATCCCTGCCTTGAACTCTGTCTGCCTCGACCTCGGAACTGTATCCTGACTATTCTTGCCTGCCGCCTGCCTCGACCTGGACATCACTACCCTGCGGGTTCGTATCCTAACTTGCAGACAGCAATGTTAGTGCCCCAGTCCTTGCTATACCGCTTACCTCCCTAATCAACTCTAGTTTGTCCTCAGGCCATATCCCACTGACCTGAAAATCTGCCACAGTTGTCCCAGTCTACAAAGTGAGTACAAAAGCAGTTTTTCAATTATAGACCAATCTACCTTCTCCTACGTATCCAAAGTCATGGAAAAATGTGTCCACTCCCAATTAAATGATTACTATGCCAACATAAATTGTGTTAGTCCACTCCAATCTGGCTTTCCCCCAAACCACTCCACGGTATCTACCCTCTTAAAAGTTTGCAATGAGATACAGTGTGGAATGGAACTGGGACAACGTACTGGTGCAATATTGCTAGATTTTGCAAAGGCTTTTGATACTGTGCATGATGGTATCTTATTAAACAAGCTTCAGTACTCTGGAATAGGGGAACACATTTAAATTGGTTTCACTCATACCTATCAGGTAGATCCCAACATGTGTCTGGGTCCCGCAAGGCTCTGTTCTGGGGCTCCTATTCTTCTCAGTCTTCATCAATGATCTTGTAAGGCAACAACTTGTAACAACTTGTAAGGCAGCTATAATGAACATGTATGCAGATAATAAAAACAAAAAATCGGCGCCTCCGAAAATGAATATAAATATAGCCTGACTAAATATAGAGTCCAACGTGGCTGGGGAAAAATCCAGGGAGGGATCTTCAATGAAGTCTCATGGGAGGACAAACAAACAAAGAAGACAAAAACAAAAAAGAAAAAGAAAAGAAAAAAAGATCATAGTGCAACTAAAAACAACTTAAACAAATGATCACTGATAAGATTGACAAGGGAATAATAACAAATTTAATGCAAATGAATTAAAATAAATAAATAAAACAACAAACACTTGAATGTTGGGCTAGAGACACTAATAAAGCGATGACATCCGGTAGGGGTAAAATTGAAACCCTACTTACAGCAAGGCTGATTGGTAAAAGCCCGTAGCAGAATGTCCTTTACTTTAAACCGAAGCCTGTGTGGTAGTTTGTATAGCACAGCGTCCAGAGATCCACGATGCCGGGACTGCCACTGCTAGCACACTCACAGATGTCCTGATGTGTGGGGGGTGCCGCAGGAGAAAGCCTGGACCCGATGCTGCCGAGGGAATCACCGAAGCAATACACGCAGACCAGAGGTCTCGCGATGACTCGGTGACGTCACCACGCAGCGCGAAGGCAGGCAAAGTACCTGGACGAGCACCAGGGAACTCAGAGAGCTCAGGAGAAAAGGCTCCTGTGTGCTTCCTGCACCACTTTATTTCTTCCTGATTCCCTCGGCAGCATCGGGTCCAGGCTTTCTCCTGCGGCACCCCCCACACATCAGGACATCTGTGAGTGTGCTAGCAGTGGCAGTCCCGGCATCGTGGATCTCTGGACGCTGTGCTATACAAACTACCACACAGGCTTCGGTTTAAAGTAAAGGACATTCTGCTACGGGCTTTTACCAATCAGCCTTGCTGTAAGTAGGGTTTCAATTTTACCCCTACCGGATGTCATCGCTTTATTAGTGTCTCTAGCCCAACATTCAAGTGTTTGTTGTTTTATTTATTTATTTTAATTCATTTGCATTAAATTTGTAATTATTCCCTTGTCAATCTTATCAGTGATCATTTGTTTAAGTTGTTTTTAGTTGCACTATGATCTTTTTCTCTTTTCTTTTTTGTTTTTGTCTTATTTGTTTGTTTGTCCTCCCATGAGACTTCATTGAAGATCCCTCCCTGGATTTTTCCCCAGCCACATTGGACTCTATATTTGGTCAGGCTATATTTATATTCATTTTCGGAGGCGCCGTTTTTTTTGTTTTTATTATCTGTATTGGTTTGTGTGAACCTTTTGTCTTGGCAGCCCCCACTTTAACTATTAAAGTGTGTTTATTATATGTTAGTCACCTATGTGTCACTATTTTTATTTGTAGCATTAGTGCTGTTCCCACTGCGCTTCCCTTTTATATGTATGCAGATAACACAATCTTATATGCACACAGTCCTAGCCTCAATAACTATGGACATGTCCTTCACTCTAATTTTTCAAGACTTGAATACGGGATTTCCCCCCCAAAAAATGTTTTTAAATACAGACAAAACTGTATCGATGGTATTTGGGACTAAGGCTACATTTCAAAAGCTTCCAAAAACAGAGCTACAGATGAGAACCAACTAACACCATTCTAGCCCTTGTCTCTAGTTTTAAGCATCTGTAAATTTGGCTTGACTCCCACTTAACATTCGGGCTGCATATTGATACACTGACATCCAAAACCTATGCCAAACTAGGAATACTTTATAGAAACAAATCCTCCCTAAGCTCACTGGTCACAAAGTGCATCGACCCGGAACATTATAATGCCGGTAAATTCAATGTATAACCTCTGTTTATTTCATGTAACCATGTATTGTCACCATAACTCTGTGCCCAGGACATACTTGAAAACAAGAGGTGAATCTCAATGTAATATTTACTGTTAAAACATGTTATAAATAAATAATTGCCGGTATCTGGGACCTGGTCCCGGTCATATGATTGCCCAGGAGTGATCATATGACTCAGAAGTACTGGAAGTCGGAATGTTAAAGTTTCATCAAACCATGTGTTGGTGAAGTGCTCTTATTTTGTACAATATTAGGTCCATTTAGTGGTCTATCTTTAGACCTCGTCTGGTCCATGTTTATGCATTGCCCTATCTGATTAAAACCAGCAATGAGGAGGTTAAAATAAAAATAGATGCCATGCAGAATCATTCAATGTAATAGTTTAATGTTTAATCTCTTATTAGGAAAAAAGAAAAAGAAAACATTTGCTAAATAGATTTTTTTTGGGGGGAGAGGGATGGGGATGGGGGAGCTGAGAGCTTCTACCTTGTACATTTAAATTTTAGGGTACTAAATACGAAACATTTAACAGGGCTGCTAACCTGTTGCTGCTTTACCAGATTGTACTGAGTCCATCATGACGTCATACAAAAAGTAAATAGACACTCAAAGTAGCAACATGTACTGTATGGAGAAATGAACAATGATCAACTTCTAAAGTAGATGTAGATAGCCTATAATAAAATAATATTGGCTTACTGCTTTAACAACAGGATCCTGGTGCTTGTTTTTTGGACCCTTCTTTTTTATTTCTAGTGTGTAGTATAATCGCAGTGTATAGGAAATCTAAGCAAAATAATGTACAGTACTACAATACTAAGCAATTCTAATTAATAGCAAGACTAGGTAGGTAGCCTATGGTACAGTAGATTTTAGCTAAACCCGCGATGTGAAGGTACTGTTTGCTTGTTCTGATCGTCCCCTCTTATCCCTGCATGCAGCAAGAATGTGTGTTTGAGATTAAATGACACACAATAGTTATACTGAGGAGTACTGAGGAGACTCGATTGTTGAATCATACTATTGTCCTTTCTGCTCCATGATGGATACTGGCAGGAGAACACCCAAATACACTTCAGACAGCCATAGCCTCCACCATTTCTAAGGTGGATTGCATCTGCACTGGTTCTCTACATCAAGTACAATCACTAAAATGGCAAGCTGCTCCAATTTATGATGGTGTGAACTGCAGACTGCACTTGTTCTTGATTTTGAAAGCATTATTTACCTGTATAGTGAGTCACTGAATATGTGAAGGTAATGACTTTGATCCCACATCTTTTCTTTTTTGTAACAATGAATTATTGAACAAAATATGATAAACTTCTGTACTGAGTATTTGCATTTGGGTCTTGTGCTAATAAATGGGATATAATTTAGTCAGCCCATGTGAAATGCAGCTCAGTTGAAAATATGTGTTATTGGTTTTCATTTCCATTCTATTTAATCTTTTTAATTTAAATGCCTCCCTAGTGTTTTTGCTTTTTACCGTTAGAGAAATGTTAATAATCTAACCATTATCTGTAAAGTGCAAAGTTCAGCTGTCGCCTAGATTTTGAGCTGCAAAAAAATAATAAACTCTACCAAAGAAATTATTATTACTACACGGTACAATTCATATTTCTACATTTTTCAGATGGATTTGTTGTAATTGATGAGGAAATGTCTATCAAACCATTCCCCATAATGGGAGTTTATCCAAAGAGGGTTCTGTAACAGGGGAGTTATCCCTGTTCAGGAAATGTGCCTCTAATCCAGCAGTGTGGTGGTTAACTGCTGGTAGTCAATTAACCAACAACACCTGGCTGATTAGGTTTGTTAGAAAAGCCTGCCTTTGAAGACAGGAAGTGAGATTGTTCCTGAGTCTCCCAAGTTGGGGGACTGACCATAAGGTCAGGCGTCTTGAGCCTACCAGAAGAGGCTGCCAGGAAGACACAGGGGAAAGTACTTCTAATGTGTAACCAGGTAAACAAGGGTTAACCCACCAGGTGCTTCAGAAGTAAGGTAGTGGCTGAATGTGTGTAAGTAATCAGATATTAGAGCAGGTCACAGCAAAACTTCCAACAAATGCATACAAAGTCTCTCCCAGCAACTGGCTCAGCCATGAGCACTAATCATGTTGAGTTAAAGGGACTCACGGTTGTGAAGTATGTGATGCAGAGCCTCAGTGATCTTTCTGGTGATCGTTGCACCGCCAACCCTCTAGCAACTGCTCCGTCGCAAGGGGCGGTCACATGACCGGCGGTGATAGCGTGATGCAAAAGAAACAAACAGCAACCCGGCGTGCTATCCGGAAAGAAGCAGGACAGGAACTCCTCCCACAGGAGGCAGAAAACAAAGCACAGCCGTGGAAAGAACGGAGGGCAGCTAAGGTGGTGACTAAAAAACTTTATTGTAACAAAGTGTACAGCTGAGGATCCGTCAGCTGTACACTTTGTTACAATAAAGTTTTTTAGTCACCACCTTAGCTGCCCTCCGTTCTTTCCACGGCTGTGCTTCGTTTTCTGCCTCCTGTGGGAGGAGTTCCTGAGAGTACTTCTAAACCTGGATCCTGACGTTGCCTTATCGCCCAAAGGTGTGGACACCAGAAGAACAAAGAAGCCTTCCCCTACAAGAAACAGATAAGACTTTCCTTTATAAGACTTTTTGTATATCTGCACATATCAAGATATATGTTTGGGGCTGGGAGACATGCTAATCTAAAGGGAGTTGTGGACTGTATAGGTTTCACTAGAAATACGACCAAGTGGAACAGAAGCTTTGTTTGACCCCTTATTTGCATATGTTTGGATGATTTTCTTATGTTAAAGAAACAGGCGCAATAAAAGCCTTATTTAATTTCACCTTAAAAAAGTATCTATTGCATATCTCTGCGCAAGTCCTCCTACAGGTTCCTTAACCTATTTCCCTCTTCCTAAATGGTAAGGTCTTCAAAAGAGGGTCTCCTTTTCACATTGTTTCCATTAACTTACATTTGTATGCCCTTGTCCAAAAAACGTATGTTGTATTTTGTATTAATATGAATAATAGTTTTTTTACATAGCGCTGGCACTGTACATAAAATTTTGAAGGCACAATAAGCCTCGCAGAGAACTTACAATCTATTTTTATTGTCTCAGGGAGACTTGCCCAAGGTAATTTAACCAAGTTTACCCAGTTGAAAAAACCTGTTCTTATCACTACACAACTCTTTTCTATATGTTCTGAGCTATACAATAATAAATGCTAATAACAATAATAATAATATCACGCAATTGAGGTAATGGATTGCATTCATTCTTTGAAAATGTACAGCTGAACCCCGTTATAACACGGTACTCGGGGTCCACCTAATGAGACTGCATTATAACCGCTTAAATGAAAATGATCGCTTAAAAAAAATGGCCGCTGTGATCAGGGATTCTGTGAGGACTTACCCGCATCTTTAGCTCTCTCACCGCTTCATCAGCTTTGGGCGAGTGTGTGTTTTTTTTCTTTTGTTTAAATAGGGCTCTTGTTGCCTGTCCTTCCCCTATGGCTTTTGACACCCAAAGACTACATCTCCCAGTACGCTCATTGCCTGGCAGAGCCTCGTGATTTGTTATTAAAGTTTGCCCCCCCCATCCCAAATGTTTTTTTTTTGGGGGGGGGGCAAACTTTAATAACAAATCACGAGGCTCTGTCAGGCAGCGAGCATGCTGGGAGATGTAATCTTTGGGTGTCAAAAGCCATAGGGGAAAGGACAGGCAACAAGAGCCCTATTTAAACAAAACACACACACACACCACCCTCGCCCGAAGCAGATGAAGCAGGGAGAGAGCTGCAGATGCGGGTAAGTCCTCACGGAACCACTGATTGGGGGCCATTTTGTTTAAAAACCGGGAGCCACACTGAGACCACGTTATAAGTGGATCCGCATTGTAGCTCATTGCGCTATAATGGGGTTGAGCTGTATTTAGTTTAATTTAAAGCTGCAGTTCAAGCTGCCGTTTAAAACAAAATAAAAAAATTCATTCAATATGTGCAACAATACAATCTACATACAAACAAAAAAAAGGAGTGGAGTAGGGAGTGATCAACTAGAAAACATTAAATTAATTGAAAAATACTCGATAATTAGTAAGTGGGTGCAAACTGTGAACTGAAGTGAATCAGAGAAATGGTGAGCTCACAAGACAGTGTGCTCCAAAGAAAAATTCACTTAAATGCACATCACTAATATAGTATAAAATATAACTTTTATTGTCATTACATAAAACATATATTACCGATAGTGTACGTGCAACACAAAATAAAAGTAAGAATGACGAACTGCCTGTACCACTTCCTATTGGTTAAACCCTAAATTGCTAGATTAACACATGGAGTAGGGTAAATAGGCAGATGCAGCACTGATTATAACTAAGATCAGATCTAGAATGCCCCTAGTGAATAATGATATAACAAACTAAGTGCATTGGATAAACCACCTTGGTAGTAATATAGCCTCAAAACCACCTGGTAGAGGTATATACCGAGGGCTAGGTGTCCACCTATTGTAATAAGTAGGGAGTATACACAGCTCCTAGATAACATATATACACAAGTACATGTATATTGATACTCAGGAAGAACACCTAGAAGTTGGCATAGCAGGGGTGAAAACAGTCAAAAAAACAGGTGTTCATCCTGAGTATCAATATACATGTACTTGTGTATATATGTTATCTAGGAGCTGTGTTACTTATTACAATAGGTGGACACCTAGCCCTCGGTATATACCTCTACCAGGTGGTATTGAGGCTATATTACTACCAAGGTGGTTTATCAAATGCACCTAGTTTGTTATATCATTATTCAATATGGGCATTCTAGGTCTGGTCTTAGTTATAATCAGTTCTGCATCTACCTATTTACCCTACTCCATGTGCTAGATACAATTGGTTCACTGCTAGAAAGAGGGCGCGACTCTTCTAGAGTGCCAAGGAGCTTGGCTCCACCTCCTTGGACGCGCCGCGCTTCTCTCGCGCATGGCTTGCACACGTGATGACGTGCACTGCTCCCTAGCTTTGTGGCAAGTATTCTCCTAACCCACTTGTCTCCTGTAGCCAATCCATGTCTCCGCAGAGGCCGCGCCTCCGTTCCGCCCACTGCTTCATTGGATCCTGTCTGCTATATATGCCTTGGTCATTCACTCCTGCTTTGCTGAGCATAACTACTTGTAGCCTTGAGCTTCTGCGTCCGTTGTGCCTTGCTCCATGTCCTGTGTTCTCTTGCAGTTAACTCTTTGTGTACCGACCTGGCTTGACCTTGGAACCCCTCTAGATACTGACCCGGCTTACCCTCGACTCTGTGGATTTCTCCAACCCAGACCACGGCTATTACGGACCTCCACAATTCTAACTTCTCCAACCACAGACCACGGCTTTACGGACTACCATGATTCTGACCTCTCCAACCCCAGACCAAGGCTAACGGTCTTGACTATTCTGACCTCTCCATCCCAAGACCCTGGCAAGTATCAACTAACCCACTCTCTCCAACCCAGACCCGGCTACGTTTGACAATCCGCCTGCCAGGCACGCTTCCGCTGCTTTGGGTGCGTGGTTTACTTCTTCCCCACCTCAGTACCGGGGTCCTGTCTTGCTCGTGGGCAGCGCAAGTGTTACACACACATAACATTGATGCAAGAGGAGGCAAACCAGTGATGTCATCGGGGGCGGGGGGGAAGACGAGGTATTTGAGACGTGGCTGCGAGGAGAGACACTGTCAACGCCAACAACTCAAATCTACAAATATTGCAGACAGCATTTTAAAAAGGCACCAAAAGAGCAGGGACTGTGAGGATATCGTTTGAGTGAATTATACAGCCCTTTTCGAACACAAAAGAAGCAACTGGGCATTAAGACCAAGGATAACATCTTTATATCTTTTCTACCAGAAATTGGCGTAAAGTAGAGCGATGTTTTTACTAAGAACATTCCTGTTTAACCAAAGTTTTGTAGAATACGCTAATTCCTATTAATAAATGCGGGATTAAAAAATAAGCCTAACCAGCATTATTGCCATGATGAAATGTGCTTCCTTCCATGAATACATTTAGCAATTGCATTCCTCTAGTCATGAACACATTTTTCGAAACAGAGGTAGAATATAATAATAGTTTGTTTATTCTTGTATAGCGCTGCTAGTTTTACAGAGACATTTTTGCAGGCACAGTCCCTGGAGCTCACAATCTATGATTTTGGTGCCTGAGGCACAGGGAGATAAAGTGACTTGCCCAAGGTCACAAGGAGCCGACATCAGGAATTGAATCAGGTTCCCCTGATTCAAAATCAGTGCCAGTCAGTGTCTTTACTCACTGAGCCATTCGCTCACATATTGGAGAATATGCTGCGATTTGCATTTATTTACAGTATGTTACAACATTTTCTGACTTGATCTCATGGGTTGGCTCTCTAAAAACATTTGCCATTAGATTGGGGGTCACAATGAAAGCCCCACCTTTCTTATTACTTTTACAATCTGGGAAAACGACTTTAAAAATGAATCCCGCGTATCTCGTGGTTAGAGAAGTATGCACATTTTCTAGTTTTAACAAGGTTAAAGAATAAACACGTTCACAATGTGCACATTTATAAACCATAAACCCTGTTATATTAAGTGCTGTTTAAAGGGTTGGATAGCAATGAAGATTTGAATCTGACAGCAGAGAAAAAGAAGAAAAACCCTTCAAAATGAAAACAAATGAGTAAAAATGGATACAACGGCCAAAAAACCTTTAGGACTACGTCCAGAGATGGGAATGGTACTAGGGGTTACATAACATGACTACATTTTAACTATATTCCCAAGTTGGCATTACGTTTTTATTTAGACATTTTCTGTTCACTTTGTGTTTAAAAGCAAAAAAATATTTGTTTTAAAGGATCAGTCCAAGCGCTAGTATGTTTAAAAAAATAAAATAAAAATAGTATTGAAGCAGGGGGACTCCAGAGCTTAACCGCATAGATTTTAGCCCCAGGGACCCCTGATCTCTGAGATACTTAACTCCGTAGGAACCCTCCCTGTCGGGCACGTCCGTTACACCTACAAGCCAGGAATACAACAAAGTAGCTGTAGCTGTAGATATCTTTATCAATATGGTAAAGACATTGGGTCACCTACTATTAACTTATAGTTTGTCTAAAAACATACATGAAAATTAAATTGTTGAACCATGTTGGAAGCTTGGTTCAGTTTTGAGAATCTCTTCTATTGCAAAATTTCCTCTTAATCACACTTACAGACTTTCTCATCACTTCAAAAAGCAAAGCCCTTCATATCCTTTCTTGTTTCCTCATTCTTAAGATTACTCTTACATGTGGCGTGTTTTAGAGTACATCTTCTTCTTTTAACAAGAGCCAACTTCCTCCGGACTAAAATAACATCATTTCAGCATTTTTTATATTGAGGCAAATTTGGACATTAAAAGAAGCTCGGATAATTTCCTTGTCTATAGCTGGCTGTATAACCACCATTTCTTTTTTTTTTTTTGTTTTTTAATATTCCTAGCACAGAACATTCATTCTCCAAATTTTAAAAGTACAACACAATAATTACAATAACAGTGAGACAAGATGCTTAAAGCTATGCTTGTGCTTGAGTTTGCCAAATGTAACTCACATAGACTTAACATTTCTTTTTGACATGCTTGTGTAGTTTAGTGCTGTGTGACCAACTCTGAGTTGGTGGTTTCCTAATTGATCGCAAATTACTGACTGTTTGGAGATATGTGTATAAACACATTTAGATCATCTCTCTACATACTGTACGCATTATAATGGAAGGTGAGTAATTCAACCTAGAAGGTTACTTTACTTTCTCCAGCTAGACAGAAGCAGGCCACACTGTTCTTGTTTCTCAGTACACTGTTACCAAGGGCAGGCTTGCTACAAGTGTATATATCCAATCATTTAAAGTTTATTCTACTTCAAGAATCAAGACACTGTCTAAGAATATTTTTTGGTTAACAGCAGTAATTGAAGATGCTAACCCACCATTTTCTAACGTCACTCCGAACATCAACTTACACAATCTCTACAAATGTGACTTATGGCTCGATGCAGTAAGCGCCGAAAATGTGCAATCGCCAAGCTTACCGATTTGGCATTATTTTGGCGATTTTCCCTCTCCGTATGCAGTAAGTGCCGAATGTCTTCCGAATCAAGCCGAAAACATTTCTGCCCACTCTCACGATGATTTGGCGATCACACATATGTGTATCGGCGTGCATGGCGGGGTGCTGTTAGGTTCGCCAATTAAACTTCTTGCTGAATCTGCCGAAGCAACAATGTATTGGATGGAGCGGCCTATTTAAAGGCACCGTGTACTGTTATTCATTCTCTGTGTTGTTGGGAGTGACAGAGAGAGAGAGAGACACACAGAGCTGGCCGATTTAATAAGTACATATTGACTGAGAGATTTGTTGTATATTGTGAGACGTTTGTCCTGTGTTGTTTTGTGTACATCTCTGTCTTGTTTCATATTTGTTACTGTTCAGTGCGATTGGCTTGACATTTGTTTTCTGTTTTTTGTGCTAGAGGTATGGCCGCAAGGCGTGGGAAGAGTGATACTGGTGTGAGTTGTAGTGCTAGTCGTGCGAGTACGCGTCGGAGTGAACGTAGGGTTCAGGGGAGTGATGTTGCTGGGAGTGCGAGTGCTGTTGCTGGGAGTGCGAGTGCTGCTGGTGGCTCTGTTGCTGCTGGGGTGTCTGGTGGTGGCGTGCTTGCTGGTGGCCAGCTTTTGGAGTCTCTTCCATTGGAAGAAGGAGAGTCCAGTCAGCAGCAGCCAACTTCTGTGGCTAAACGTGCTCGGAAGAAACGCATGGAGCAGCAACGTAATCCTCGCTTCAATGACAATGGCTCTCACCACCCATAGGCCACTCCCTCACCCGGCGCTCTCCCTCACCCCCCTCCCGCTCCCCCTCCTCCCCCCGCTCTCCCCCGCCCACTCACCCCCCTCTCCCCCCTCCCCCCCATTCTCCACCATTCCCCCCTGCTCTCCCCCCTCCCCCGCTCTCCCCCCCGCTCATCACCCCCCCGTTTACTCCCCGCCCCACTTATTCCCCCCCCCACCCACACAGAGCATGCTCTCTGCGGCTCTCCCCTCACACAGGCCGCTCCCCGTCCCAGAGGCCGCTCCTCCGGCTGTCTCCGCCTCTCCCCGCGAAAGGCACAGCACCTCCTCACCGGAGCGTCTCAGCCTCTCCGCTGAGGAGCCCGAGGTGGAAGAGGAGGGCGGCCGGTACCCGGAGGAACAGGAGCACGGCCGTGTGCAAGGTAAGGAAACGCAGGGGAATTACCGCGTCCCTTATTCCCCCTGCCCATTGCCCCCTGCCCTCCCTCCCCCTGCCCTTTGCCCCCTGCCCGCCCGCCCCCTGCCCTTTGCCCCCTGCCCTCCCTCCCCCTGCCCTTTGCCCCCTGCCCTCCCTCCCCCTGACCTTTGCCCCCTGCCCTCCCTCCCCCTGCCCCCCCTCCCCCTGCCCATTGCCCCCTGCCCTCCCTCCCCCTTCCCTTTGCCCCCTGTCCTCCCTCCCCCTGCCCTTTGCCCCCTGCCCTCCCTCCCCCTGCCCTTTGCCCCCTGCCCTCCCCCTCCCTGCCCTCCCTCCCTCCCTCCCCCTGCCCTTTGCCCCTGCCCTTTGCCCCCTGCCCTCCACTCCCAGACCTTTGGCCCCCCCACCCCTCCCTGCCCTTTGCCCCTCCCTGCCCTTTGCCCCTCCCTGCAATTTTCCCCTCCCTGCCCTTTGCCCCTCCCACCCCTCCCTGCCCTTTGCCCCTCCCTGCCCTTTGCCCCTACCTGCCCTTTGCCCCTCCCTGCCCTTTGCCCCGCCCCTCCCTGCCCTTTGCCCCGGCCGTCCCTGCCCTTTGCCCCGCCCCTCCCTTTTCCACACCTCTCCCTTTTCCCTGCCCCTCCCTTTGCCCTGCCCCTCCCTGCCCTTTGCCACTCCCTGCCCTTTGCCCCTCCCTGCCATTTGCCCCTCCCTGCCCTTTGCCCCTCCTTGCCCTTTGCCCTTTGCCCCTCCCTGCCCTTTGCCCCTCCCTGCCCTTTGCCCCACCCCTGCTTGCCCTTTGCCCCTCCCTGCCCTTTGCCCCACCCCTCCCCTCCCTGCCCTTTGCCCCGCCCCTCCACTCCCTTTGCCCCTCCCTGCCCTTTGCCCCGCCCCTCCCTGCCCTTTGTCCCTCCCTGCCCTTTGCCCCGCCCCTCCCTGACCTTTGCCCCTCCCTGCCCTTTGCCCCATCCCTCCATCCCCTCCCTGCCCCTCTCTGCCCTTTGGCCCCCCCGCCCCTCCCTGCCCTTTGCCCCTCCCTGCCCTTTGCCCTGCCCCTCGATGCCCTTTGCCCCACCCCTCCCTGCCCTTTGCCCCACCCCTCTTTGTCCTTTGCCCCTCCCTGCCCTTTGCCCCGCCCCTCCCTGCCCTTGCCCCGCCACTCCCTGCCCTTTGCCCCTCCCTGCCCTTTGCCCTGCCCCTCCCTGCCCTTTGCCCCGCCCCTCCCTGACCTTTGCCCCGCCCCTCCCTGACCTTTGCCCCTCCCTGCCATTTGTCCCACCCCTCCCCCTCTGCCCCATCCTGCCCAACCCGCCCCTCCCTGCAACCCCCCACCCCCTGCCCCTCCCTGCCCCCCCACCCCCGCCCCTCCCTTTGCCCCCCCTGCCCCTCCCTGCCCTTTGCCCCCTGCCCTTTGCCCTCCCCACCCTTCTACACCCCTTGCCCCCCCCCGCCCTTCAACACCCCTCCCCCCCGCCCTTCCACTCCATGCCCCCTGCCCTTCCACGCCCAGGCAACGCTGGGTATATCAGCTAATATATATATATATATATATATAAATCAACAAAAAACAAACAGAAGCGCTAAATATTTTTGTGTTGTTTTTTGTTTTATATATATATATATATATATATATATAAAATCTTTACTGTAACAATACTACACATATAACACACAATACTACGTAACACAGTATAGTGCAGTAATCCCAACACGTAGGGGTTCCCTCAAAGTACTGAGAGTACCGTGGCACCAATAACCCCTGGTGTCCGTCTCAGCAATCCCACCCAAATGTGAGGTAGCGCTACCCCATGTGAATGTTGGTGCACGTTGGGTACCTGCCTCGGTACACCAGAGTGAGTCTCTTTGCTATATGTGCCATTAAAGCAGTTGTATTTATCTGAGTAGTCCCGGTCTGCAATCTTTACCACAAGGCAGTTGCACCGCCTCACCTGCTTTTATATGTGTATACTAGAAAAGCCCTGTAGGGCTAGATGTTACAAATATCAAAAATATCTTTGTTGCTAAAACATGTTATTGTGACTAACTAAAAGTATCATTTGGCAATAACACCAATGATACTAAATATAGAATTTGTTGTAATGTAGATGTATACTAATATTGTAACATTCTTAGGGTTTTCATAAACAATCATCAAATAGTAACAATTTTAGAACTAAAAAAGAAACAAATGCATAACATTCAATAGTGTTGAAAATACATCACAACATAGGGACTCGGGTTAACCTGTAGATGCCTAATAAGGAGTTGGATAATATAGAAATAATCATAAGAACATAGATATTCAATCACTAGATAGTGACTGAATGTATAATTTATACCAAATATATATTTACGTTTAAAATGATTTTACATTTTTGGTAGTATGTTCATAGTGAATCAAAAATAGGACACCAGTGTATCATAAGAGACAAATTCAAGAGGACAACAAATAGATTGATTACAGAAAATACTTGTGGTCCCACTCAGAATTTAACCCCTTCGGAATCAATGTGTCCAGAGAAAAGATCCAAAAAGCCTCTCTTTTATATTGAACATAGTTCTGTCGCCTCCTCGTGTGTGAGTTTTTACATGTTCTATGGCAACATATTTAAAGTTTGTAAGGGTCCCAGATTGACATAAGCTGAAATGTTTCGAAACTGGATGAATCTGATATTATTTTTAATATAAGTCATGTGTTCCATGATACGAAGTTTGAAAGGTCTAGTGGTCAGACCTACGTATTTTGTTACACCCACAGATCAACATATAAATTATGAAATCAAAGTTGCACGTAATAAAAGATAGAATTTTAAAATGTTTTGGTTCCTTCCACGTTATCAAACTTTAGTTTTCATTATAATCAAGAAGAGAACATTGCAAGTCTCAAAGAACAGGACTTACATAAACTGGAGTTTCTGTATGTCCTGTTCTTTGGGACTTGCAATTTTCTCTTCTTGATTGAAGAGCCTTCATTTACTCCAGGGTGCACCAACTGTAATATATAGGTTTATTTTGTGGGTACTTTAAGTTATTTGGTAGTAGTGCTTTTTCAGCCCTTTGTATTACTTTAGTTTTCATTACATGTTTACAAGCCCTGCAATGACCACATGGAAAACAGCCCTTCAGTGTTGGACAAAAATCTCTTGTTTTAGTTGTTTATCTGATTTCAGCATACTTGGAGATATAATATTTCCAATTGTTTGTGATTTTCTAAACACAAATTTAGGGTCTGTTGTTACGATAGTTCGTAGAAGGGGGTTGGTTCAAAGAATATTCCAATCCTTTTTAATAATGTGTTTAATGGCGTGGGCCTGATTACTAAAATGTGTCATGAAATATGGAGGGTCGTTATCGGAAGTATGGTCTATCTGAGTAACTCTTCTACGTCTTACATGGTCAGGATCAATCAAGTCTTCTCTATCTTTAGCCAAAGCATAGAGATATGCATTTTCAATTGTATTTTTATTATATCCTATAGATATAAATCTGTTGAACAATTCTTTTGATCTAAATTGAAAATCATCTGGGTTGGAACAATTCCGACGTAATCACAAGAATTGTCCATATGGACAAAAAGGGAACAAATGCATAACATTCAATAGTGTTGAAAAATTGTCCATATGGACAATTCTTGTGATTACATCGGAATTGTTCCAACCAGATGATTTTCAGTTTAGATCAAAAGAATTGTTCATTCAACAGATTTATATAAAGATATTTAGACAGATTGGTCTATAGTTCTTGAATGATTTTTTGTCTCCTTTCTTGTGGATATGGATTACTATGACATTATTCCATTGCTCTGGAATTTTCCTGTTCTCCAAGCAGCAGGTATACAGTTTGCAAGGATTTTATCTACTTCTTTCCCCACTTCTTTCAAGATTTCAGATGTAATTCCATCTTCCCCGGGAGCCTTCCCATTCCTCCTGGATTTTATTGCTTTTGCCTCAGGCACCAAAAACATAGATTGTAAGCTCCACGGGGCAGGGACCTGTGCCTGCAAAATGTCTCTGTAAAGCGCTACGTAAAACTAGCAGCGCTATACAAGAAAATGCTATTATTATTATTATTACTTCTGGAAGGACACATGGTATATCATTGGGGATTTCTTCTCACTTGTCCTCTGCCGGATTATGCCCTGTGTTCTGTGTTCATGTATAATTTCACATAGAAGTCCTCAGGTCTCTTTATGATAAATGCATGGTTCTTTATTGCTGATTCATCGTCTTTGTTTGAGTGCAATCATTTGCTTCTTCTAACCATAAGTTGCTGCTTTGTCTTCTTTAAGCTTTTATCTTCAATAATCTTCCTCACCATATCACAGTTTCATTTTCTTACATCTTCAGCTATACATTTGCAGATGGTCTTGCATAGCTCTGCATATTCAATTCTTATTCTTGCATTTTGGGATTGCTTCATTTATTCTTCTCATTTCCTCATTAATTGTTTTGTCTCACCAGATATTTTCTTATTCTGTTTCTTGTTAACGATCCCACCAGTTTTTTCTGCGCTTTCAACTACAATCTTCACAAGTTCTTCATAATCATTTGTTAAAGTGATGCATGCATTTTTAGTACGCTAAAGCAATTTTTCAATTCTAGTTGACATTCTCTGCGGTTTTCTTGAGGATATTGATGTTGATTGTTTTTGTCTTCTTTTTAATCAGTATATTTCTTTCCAACTTTACATTCAGATATAATCTGCAGTGAACCAATGTGCAGTCTTCAATCACGTGCTTCTTGCTAGTTAGGATATAGTCACTTTAATTCCCAACTCTAATGGGTCCATTCATGTCCATTTTTCTATTTGTATTCTGCTTGAAGAATTAATTCAT
The DNA here is from genome assembly GCF_040206685.1 of Ascaphus truei. Lineage (NCBI taxonomy): Eukaryota > Metazoa > Chordata > Amphibia > Anura > Ascaphidae > Ascaphus > Ascaphus truei. Next base: position 31,227,918 of record NC_134485.1, on the reverse strand, counting down.
GATGTTGTTTTCACATTCTGTAAATGTTACCAATCAGCTCCCATGTTGATTCCTGATACTGTAATCATACTTACCAACTGATGCTTCGTCTCTCTGATGGGCACCAATCTTTGCATTTAAATCTCCCATAATGATCTTGAGGTGACAATTTCCATTGTTGTTACAGTAAGTTGGTTGATTTCGAGGTAGAAGTCTTCCACTTCATTGCCTGCATGTCTTGATGTTGGAGCAGAATCTTGGATTATTTGAAGCCTGTATCTGTTTGTCAATTGAATCACAATTCTGGCTGCTCTTTCTAATGAGCTTTCATACTCCACTATGTTGTTTCTCCATATCTTGGAAATGATGAAGCTTACTCCCCTGATTCTTCCATTATCTGTACCTCTGTAATAGAATAGGTGTCCACTTGAGCTCAAGGAGGCTTAAACTTTATTTCTAACTTCACGAAGGCCAACAATATCCCATTTAATCTTTTAAAGTTCGTCTTCCAGTTCTTACAGTCCTACTAAGTTTAGGTTTGAATGACAGCTTTTGTTTAGGATGTTTAGCACCCTCTGCCTTCGTGCCTTCTTCCTGAATGCTGTTAAGACCAGGGACAATCAAGTCTCTAGAGAATGAGCGCCATTGCTTTTTGGTGTCTTTCATATTTGGGGGTTGAGATTATACTTGCCATGCTGGCATGTTTGGCAAGAACCATTCCTATTCAAGCTTTCATAGTTAATAAACTAAATAAATTTTAATAAAGTTAAAATTTCCAGCACATGTGCCACTATACATCTTCCTGAACACCCGTTGCCACCTTCTCACCACTTTGAGGCAGTGAGATAAATAAAAGATAAGGAGCTGGCACACAGGACTTAAAAGAAAAAGAAAATAATTTATTACAAAACAAATCAACATTTCTGCTCACCACATCAGCCTTTTTCAAGACAACCCCAAGTGTACACAACATATCCTTAAATTCCCTAACCCCATCACAGTGTTGGTGGAAAGGTATTTAAGGAGTTGTGTACACTTGTGGGTCTTGAAAAAGGCTCCTGTGTTGAGCCGAAACGTTGATTGTTTTGCAATAAACTATTTTCATTTTTCTTAAGCCCTGATGTGCCTGCTCTCTATCTTTTCCTGTATTCCAGTACTTTGCGGTTTTCACCCAGCCAGGACACCATTTTTAGTGGCGTGCCACTATACCTTTGCATATACAGTATATATAGGAGTAAGGGAACAACAGCAACAGTATTCACCTGAAACAAAACCACAGCTGCCCGTTAACAAGGAGATGGGCAGAGAAATAGAAAGTTCTTAGAGGAGAAGAATGAGGTGTTCATAAGAAAACATAATGGATGTCTTTGATAAAATAATGGGAAAGTTGGCCTCTAAAACCACCACAGCAGAGAAAAGCAAGAAGCGTTATGCTGACATTAAGGTTACAGTATTATAAGACGTCATTGGGTAATGTTTTACTGGGGTTTTTGTTTGCCTTCCTCTGGATCAATATACTGTAAATACAAATATAGGATAACTATCCGTCATTTAAATATACCAAATAGAGGTATGACCTCAGTGAAAGGTGCTCCAAAACATTGGACATAGGGAACTGTGAGTGTAAACCGTAGCTACTAAGGAAAGTAAGCACAAGCTGTATCACAATAATAGGGAATAACTTTAACCCAATAAAGCTGTTAGTCGCCAGAAGGAAACCAGCAGCAACATCAGATAAGCGAATCCCCTAGTGAGAATAACTATTCCAATAATGCAGCAATCTTCAACCGTCACAGCAGTCACATAATTGAGAGTACTCACAAGCCCCATGAGGGTGTTCTGACATCCCGGCGTGCTTCCTGATGCAAGATAAACTAAGTAGAAAAAAAGCTGGTAAAAAAGAGCACTGCAAACGAAGAGAACTGGAGGCCAATTGAAAAATAGCAAAACTTTATTGAGGCATAAAGCCTAAATGTAGAAAGGAGAGAGAAACCTCTAACGTGTTTCTCACCTGTCGGTGCTTCATCAAAAAGAACTCTCTGGTAGCAGGGCCTGGCCAGAGGTCGGGGCAAATTTGCAGCTCCGGCTGGGCCCCCCCCAGCCAGCAGGCCCAGGACACCGGCCCCGGCTGTCCCCCCCTCTCGGCGGCCCTGGACAGGTCTCTTATTAGTTAGCTCTGGCAATTCACAATCACTTATATATAGTCTTGTATTATTTTGTCTGATTTTACGGCACAACAAATTTGCACTCCCTACTTAAAAAATATATGAACTCTCTTTGTTATGCTACTGTGCAGCTATCACTCTCTTATTTGTTTTGCCTTCAGACTCTAGCTACTTCCCGTGAGCAGCAAAGTACGTTACCTTTAAAAAATATTTCCCTGTTGCCATAGGTTGAATTTGCACTGTAATTAAGAAAAATCCCTATAAAATGTTATATGGTGGTGCCTGACTCCGGTCCCCCTCCACAGATTCTGCAGCACCACTTCACCCAGATATTTTAGGGTTTGTGGTCCAAAGAGCTCCCGATCCTATCAGAAGTGGATTTCCCATAAGGCTGACAAGACCAAAGCCTAGAGCGGCAATTTTTGAGGGAGGCAATTTGTGTGAGTCTTATCTTTTCCGAAGTGGGCACCCAATTGTAGCGTCGCGTCATCTTGGCGACCCGACGTCAAATGACACCATGTTGCCATGAAAACAGTGTCACATGCCGCATTAATATCATTATGTCACTACACTGCGGAGGAAGGCTGCCCCCGAGCCTACGGGTGGAAAAAAGGTAAGTCTGCCACTGTATCCCATATCTGTTGGCACTGCACAGTTATTGTCCCTCTACGGACACATATATTTTCCCTGATTAGAGCTATTCTGGACATCACAATTGCCCCTTGGGTGGCCTCTAGAATAAACCTATTCCTGATCTCCCTAAAGCGGTTTGGAAATGAATGAAGCACATTCTATCGCCCATCAGATGCTATATAGCAGCACTCTGGCTGAACAAGAACGTCCCAATTATTAGCGTTAAGGCCAGACTATGGAAGATGACGCTCATGGAAAATATCATTGCATTTCTGAATGAAATAAGTTCTCAAGAATATGGAATCCATGGTTTGGCTATACTGGCGACCCTCAGTTTACGGCCTCGACATCCCTTCCCTGACAATATTAGATACTGGACCCATAGATAGAGGGGGATGGAGAAGGAGTATGGAATGCTATAGGAAAGGGTATACAGGTAGTCCTCGTTATCCAACGTTTCACTTTACAACGAATGGCATATCCAACGCTTTACAATGCAACCCTAAGGGCCATTTTTCGACGCCAGAATGCGTTATCCAACGCTCACCGCAACTGATTAACATGGGACTCACTTTACAACGATTTCACTATCCAACACTACTTCCAGAACGGATTCCGTTGGGTAACCGAGGACTGCCTGTATTATAGATGGGATGGCCTGGGCTGGAGTGGACGATAGGGACTCTAGATCATCTTCAAACCAAGCTGTTACTACACACAAATAATTATGAATTAAATTAGTTATTTATTTTTCTCTTTGATGTTTTCTTTAGGTTCGCGAGATCTCTTCTTTTGCATATGTTTGTAAACGGGTCGCTGTTATTTATTTATTTTCATATGTACGTATGTATTTTGACTTTTCATTACAGTTATTATTTTCCCAACTTCTTATTTCTGTACCCCAAATATACGTCCACCCAAAAATAAACAGGTATATAGTATATATTAAAAAGAAAAAAAGGATTTCCCTCTGCTAAATGGCATGCTCTGTTTTCCCATCACTGTTAGTCACCCGTGTTATGTGAGAGGCAAAAAGCTGCCTGCTCCAATCATGATGGTTTTGAATTGCTTCTCCTGGCAAGTTACAAACAATAAGTATCTGCATTTGTTTATATATACACATCACCAACATCTGGATGACCTGTAATTACATTTTATAACGACGGTATATATGTAACGAAAGTGAAGACTTTGCATGATGGAAACAAATGCAGAATAACACTTGGACGCCCGCCCCTTCAGTGGCAGTGGTCCTGCAGAATTCATGCTGATGTTAGTCATTTTTAAGGGAGAGTTGCAGGGCCCTTGAGCGAGTTCCCTGAAATAATGATTACATTTCATTTTCGTGCTCATGACTCACATTTGTCATTATGGTTGTGGACTAATTGCAGTGAAACATTTCAGTGCCAATAGAATATGCTACGCATTGCTTTACAATCACCAGCACTGAGAGGGTTACTGTATATTATAGTCAGAAAAGTATAGATGAATTTTTTTTTTAAAAGGCATTTACTGTTACCAACATGGGAACAAGTGGGCTAATATATAATTTAGGTCTTATCTAAGTAAAATGTATCCCATGTTTATACCCTTTCTAAAATAAATGACCTTTTCCTAACAAAAAGAATGGAATTGAAATGTAAAAATAAAAAAATACTGGTACTCTAAGCTGGTAAATAAAAAAGTATTGATAAAGTAAAAAAGGAGTGACACCCACTAGCGCCATCACACTTTGACAGCTAAAAAGAGCGCTTGTTATTTGACATTCTAGCATTCATAGGTTAACATCAGTCTTACATACAGTAGTACCAAAATTGATGGAAGTCCAACATATCTCTTGGGGAAGAGACAGAAATGCCTTAGTAATCGATACACTGAAAGACTTTTCTAAAGCTCAACATTAAAATGTAATTAAAATATCATGGCATTCATTATAGAATCCCCCTTCTTGCTAAACTGGGGACTCCCCACCTCCCTCATCCAGATCTCCCCTCTCCTGTCAGCGCCGGGATAAAAATTCCTCCTGACAGGAGAAGGGTGCGCAGGGCTCAAGGTAGCAACCGCCTTGCCCTAAGGCAAGCCCCCTGTGGAGGATGAAGGAGCACTACACAGTACAAAAAAGTATTGAGGATGCAACATTACACAGTCTGCACTAGCCACTGGTAAAAGCCTTATGCTCAGAGCCTCTACCTTAATTCCATACATGTAATAACTTTCTAACACCCTGTAGCGCACTTTCCCCCACCCCCTGGGAGATGTGTAGCTACGGTGTGTGTAGGGTGCAATACCTGTGGCTCACAGGAGGCCTGAGCCTCCGCTGCTGGGACCCTGGGGTGTATCCTGGAATGATGCCCGGTAGCGCCTCCACCTCTACAGGATTCTATTGCATAGAATGACCCGTTACAAGACACATATAAACAATACACAATGGTATAATTAGAACAAGTTTACCAATGACATAAGAATAATCGTAAACCACATACAATAGTGCCACAACCATAACACTAGGCCTGGCAGGGCCATAACACCGCAACGTATCTCCCAAACACCGTGTCCTCAGAGTCCCACACCCATCCAAGTGTGTGACAGCTCTGCCCACTAGAGCTGAGGTGTACGTTGGTTCACTTGGTGAAAGGGAATACCTGCCCAGGTGCTCCTGCACCTGGGTATGGCGAACAGCAATGAGAATCCACTGCTCCAGTGATGTCGCATAGCCTCCGCCTCTATGTGGGGTGGCTCCCGCATGGAGTGATCCACCTTTACAATGTCTCTTGTCTGCAGAAGGTGATCTAGTCCCAGATCACCGAATCGCCAGTCGCCACCGCGTCCTGGCTGTGTCCATCTCTCTCTCTGGTACTACAGGGCCGTATCCCTATCTGATGGGCTGGTCCCTGCAGCAACCACACACTGAGGGGAGTCAGGGCCTACCAGGGGGTCTCTGGCCAAGTACAGATGCCACAAACACCTACACATACCTCTTACCCTGTCCTTATTCCAGCTCTGACTGCCGTGGTCCCAGATTTGCACCTAACCCCTAGCTGACCGTGATCCTCGCAGCCCTATTGGCTGTTCGCGTGTGTAAGAGACGTGTGCAGAGGTACACAATGGAGACTGTTTAAAGTGAAACTAAAATTAGGCTTTATTGCGCCTGTCCCTTTAACACAGCGAAACATTCAAAATAAGACAAAGAAAAACCTACTCCACTTTGGAGAATATCTACACATGTAGTCCAGCCCTCTCTTACTGGGTGGTTAGCTGAGCTAATTACCAGCCCAAATATATATATATATATATATATATATATATTGTAAGAAAGTCTTATCTGTATCTTGTAGCTGTAAGGGAAGCCTCTCTGCTCTCCTGGGTCCGCACCCTTGTGTGCTATAGAAATATCAGGATCCAGGTTTAGAAATCTAGTCCCCTTTTCCTTGCTGTTAGCCTGCAGTCTCTTTACAGCTCAAGACAGTTGTCCTTCCTGGGTCAGCCCCAATTGTAAGACTAAGGAATCCTCTTCCTGATTCTGGGAACAGGCTTTTTCTATAGTTCTAATCAGCCAGTTGCTGTTGTGCAATTAACCAGCACACTGCTGGATTAGAGGCAAGTTTCTTAACAGGGATAAGTCCCTGTTACAGCGCCCATGTTGTCGCAGCCCCTGTGCCTCCTGGGGCTTGTAGTTCCCACAGAGCCCTTCTCCCTAATGGTCACCTCTCGTGCATGCGCAATCAATTAAAAAATGGCGGCGCCCTGCAAAGGGAGCTGATGGAGCCTCCGGCAAACCGCTCGCCATCCTGAATACCTGCGGACACTGATCTGCCTCCCGCAATGCCCGCACAAGTTCCCTGCACCTGCCGCAGACCCCCACATGCCTCCGTTTTGTATTGGAAGGTACGGGGCGGAAAGGGGACCCAGGGAGACCTGGCAAAACACAATTCCCTAACTGAATTATATGCAGACATTGCTTATGCCAAAAAAATCCCTTGAAGATGTGTAGCCAAGACCCTTAGAACAAAATGGAAACAGAAAACAAGAGGAGCAAGGGGTTTACACAATTCAGTTCCCAAATTCTAGTTAAAAAATGGGCTTCCAAAGGGAGGAATGAACCTGCTGGAAGGAAGTGAGTAGGGGGAGGGGGAATCTAAACTATAAATTACACAATACTTACATGGCCTAGTGTAAGTACGGGGACTAAGAGGGGTATCTGTAGCAGTCCCAACCGTTCTCCTTAATCCAACACCACAAGGATTGATGACATGCGCAGATCAAGTTCTCGCAGGGGGAATCCTCCGCTTGGCAAGTATATTTCCATTATCCCCAAGTATGGCGACAGAAGGTAAGTGAAGGTGAGTGAGGTAATGGTGTAAACAAATCAATATATTTATTGACATGTGCCAACAAATCACTCACATGCAGTAATAACACAGGGTTGCTCTCGTAGCAGGGAAATGCGTCCTGCAGCAGCAGATAGTCCAGTCGCCGCGTCCGGCGTGCTGGGGGATGGAAACACTGCGTGCGGATGTATATGGCTGCTCTCACCAACTACGGAGGCTCCCGTGGCTCACGAACAACAGACGAAATGGAGCTACGCGTTTCGCCGAGACTTCGGCTTCCTCAGGCTCATAAAATTTACATACGGCGTCCTATGAGGTTATATAGATAATATAGATATAACAATATCCAATATATTATATGTCCAATTTTATATATATATACATATATATATATATATATATATATATATATATATATATATATATATATATATATATATATATAGGGGGAGGAACCGTGCTACATATATATGTATATATTACAGGCAGTAATTATGTTATTTTTGACGCTTCTCTTAAAGTTCTTTTATTGTTACAGTATATGCTTCCAGACACCAAAAATATGACCTCAAGAGTATGTTTGATGTGTAAGTGTTGTTACTGGTAAGCATTTTGTGCTGAGCTGTACTTAGTCTGAACCCCATTCATATATTGAGCTGTTAATGTTTGTTTGCTCACATCCATACTACTATTGCCACGAATAGGTCTAAACACACTGTTTTCCGTGTTTTTTAACGCTAGGGTAATTAATCCTTTTATTTTAGTGAATGAAGAGGTTAACTCTGATGCTCATATTGAAGATTCTTTTCCTCATACAATTGTCTTAATACCAATAATGAAACCTCAAGGGTCAGTATATACAATATTTTTTATTGTTTATAAATGGACAATTGTGGTTTATTTTCATTAAAAAATGATATTCAATGTTGTGTAAAATATGACTATTTTTCCCTTTTCTAATAACAGTTTTATGTAGCCCAGGGTCCCCGTTACATCCGTTGCCAGGGGTGATAGCGAGTGCCGCCGGAGCCAAGCGGCGGACCCGCCTGCATTTCAGAAGGGTGGGGGCCGAGCAAGGAGCGCTCCAGTGCTCCGGAGGCTCCGCTGCGGCCCGACAGTGCAGGGCGCCGCCATCTTCTTTTGCCTTGCGCATGCACAGTGAGGGCAATAGTTGCGGAGGCCATCGGCTAGCTCGCGCATGCGCAGTTATAGCGCGCAAACTCCCCCACCAATGAGGAGAGGCTATGGGCAGGGACTACATGTCCCATGAGCCTCAGGAGTGCCCCACATGACACCAGGGAGCCAATAGGGCTGCAGTATCTCCCCGCTCTGAGGAGACAGATACATTTTGCACGCTTTGAGTCAGTCAGTCGGAGCCAGGAGAGTCTAGGGGAAGGAGGTGAGGGTGCAGGGGTCAGTGACCCACTGCACTAGGCCAGCAGCCCCCTAGGCCCTAGTTAGCCCTGAGCCACTCAGTAGATTGTGTCACTGCAGGGACAGGCCCTAGGTTAGGGATCCTGCTCCTTTAGTATCATCAGCACAGTTAGGGACATAGCGGACGCTGCGCTTCCAATTCCGAGGCTTGGGATCCGGCCTACTCTGCAGATAGAGCAGAATCATACCCAAGGGGACAGCCCTGACTGAGCACCACACTGGTGGAACCGGACGTTGCCCAGGATGTCGTCGGATCCTTTTTGAAGATCCTTTGAACGCCCAGGTGCAGCCGCACTGGGCAGGTATTGTTAATTAACTGCACCACTACAGAGTACTCACACATAGTGGCAGTGCTGACCACGGGACAAGGGTTATACTGTGGACACGGTGTGAGGGTGCACGGGGTATACACTCCTAAGTGGGAGTGAATGACATTGGGGACTGTGGACACGGAGTGGGGTTATCACCCCTGGGGAGTAGTGTTACAGGGTGACACTGAGGTTATGCACTGTTGATGTCATATGGTTGAAGCATGTGTAATGTGTTATGGTTTGAATTTGCATATAGTAAACCTGTGTTACATATACCTTTGGTGTATGTGGTTAATATATGCGGGTACTGTGTGGGGTACATTCTACACTCCTAGAATCCTACCTAGGTGGAGGCGCTGTAAGAAAGATCGTTCTAGTGGATTCACGCCAGATTCCCATCAGCGGACGCTCAGGCCTCCTGTGAACCTGCAGGTATACGCACCACACCTGGTAACATATAGGTTTCCCTCACATGCACTCTGTATGCGATTGGGTGGGGGAATACCGTTACATTTGGAGGCGCTGCTGAGATAAGATCTGGGGTGCCCTGTTCTAATTGTGTGTCAAAGTGTTCAAATTAAGTTAAAACATGGCGTGCCCAGTAGTATCCTTGCCGTCCCACCAGGAGGTATACGAATGGGCCTTGGAGATGCAAGTCCCACCTCTCCACACGCTGGCAGTGGGACAAGTCCCTGTTGGTACAGTACCCCCTCCTCTGACATGCAAGTGGCCTTGAAACAATATATCGATTGGAGAAAAAGAACCCAGTCTTGTAGCACTCGTACACAACAATTGTATAGTGATAAATTTAAAATACTTTATTAATAACTCTGAATAAAAAATAGGGTGTTAAAACGTAATTAAATACTATGTAGAACAGCACGTGACTGTATCCTTTGGTAACCCACCCTGGTATAGGTGGGTAGATATAGTGTGATCCCTGATAGGTACTAGAGATCAAATGCTATAAATTATAGCGACCTAAAATGTAGGAGAGGAGCCAAAGAAAGCCCACCGAAAGGACTGTCTCTATTGGAGTGCGTCTAGGCGTAGATTGCGCTCTAGAGGGATACACTCATGATAGTGTGGCATATACTACGCTAGGTAAGACCTAGTTACCCCTACCTGCCCTGAAGAAGCGTTTTAACACGTGAAACGCGCGCGTCGGCATTTCTCTCCCTGCACACGTGGGAAGTTTGTTTATTGAAACAGTTCAACTTAAAGATATTGATCTGCATTTGGGCTTTAAACTTCCCCTGATGTGCATGTTTACTGGCATTTTTCTCCCTGCACACTCGGGAAGTTTGTTTATTTAAACAGCTCAACTTGAAGATATTGATCTGCGTTTGGGCTTTAAACTTCCCCTGATGTGCATGATTTACTAGGGATCACGCTGTATATCATTACTGCGGGACCCTCCATGTTCCCAGGAGTCTCTGAATTTACTCACCTAACAGACAGGCAGGTCCTCGAGCACATCGGCACTGATATAACCAGGATCAGTGCTGATGTAGGGGACACTGCGATGATCAGCTAGACCGGCTCCCCATGTCATTACTCTGTGCACGCTATTTTTCCAACCTGTAGAGAGGGGGGACGCGGTGTGTTGGGGCTTTGACCCCACTTCAATATTGACCTCCTGTATACCCTACTCCAGCACACTCGTTTGTTGGCAAATGCAGCGATCCATGACCTGCTGAGTAGCTTCTCAAGCTGTTTATGTCCACACATTAACCCTTACAGTTAGCGCAAGCATCATACTTACCAACGCATCACTGTGGAGGTTGCTCTGACATCAGCTTCCACCTCCTGCGCATGATAAGACCCTGGTGGAATTAACCATAAGCGCATAGTGCTTGTGTGTGGCAGCTAAGTTTACACTGTGCTACAACAGTAAGGGGCACTGAACCAACAACAGCAGAGCAGCAGACATCACCAACAACCTACCATAACATTGTAGGAGTACCTATCTGGCCTCAAATCACCTCCTAGGTGTTTTGGTGATTTCCTATAGTTGCTCTAGTTCAGCTATACCTAACAACAGTAATCACTGCTTGCCTAATAGCCTGCACCTTAGAAAATAGGCAACACATATCCCTTATAGAGATGTAGCTCATACTATGAAGGTGAATTTGTACACAAAACAGAGCAATCTCTATCTGGGGGGGGGGGGGAGATACTTATAGGTCTTACCTAGCGTAGTATATGCCACACTATCATGAGTGTATCCCTCTAGAGCGCAATCTACGCCTAGACGCACTCCAATAGAGACAGTCCTTTCGGTGGGCTTTCTTTGGCTCCTCTCCTACATTTTAGGTCGCTATAATTTATAGCATTTGATCTCTAGTACCTATCAGGGATCACACTATATCTACCCACCTATACCAGGGTGGGTTACCAAAGGATACAGTCACGTGCTGTTCTACATAGTATTTAATTACGTTTTAACACCCTATTTTTTATTCAGAGTTATTAATAAAGAATTTAAAATTTATCACTATACAATTGTTGTGTACGAGTGCTACAAGACTGGGTTCTTTTTCTCCAATCGATATTATCACGTCTCCATCCAGTCAGCACCTCACAGGTTAACAATAGCAGTGCGGGTTTTCTGTACGTGTAGCGCCTTGAAACAATATCCAAACATACGGAGGGCATTAAAAATAAAAATCCTGTGCCGCTGCAAAGACGCCGACAAGGTGTGGTGCTCTGTGTTAGTGAATGTGGAACATGTTATAACCGAAGATGAAGGCCCCGACGCCTTGTGGCTATCGGGAGAGCTGAGTTCCAGATGCCCCGTCATCTATCCTGAAATGCTCATAAAATCCGAGCCTAGCAGCTCTCATACGAACTTAACAGAGGCTGATATGAAATTGTCGCCCCTTTTCCCAGGGAGTTTTTGTGAGGATGACCGCAGCACCGTATCTGATTATAATTGTGGCTTAAGTGTCGGCAGTCCTGGTTGCAGTCGAATGGGAGATATACAATTATTAGCCCAAGCCATACACCGACTGGGAGCGCCCAAACCTGAATCCCCCTTCCAGTCACCATATCGCAAATTGAAAATCTTTTCTGGGGTCATCTCTACACCTACCGGAGAAGAGGCTTTCGAGGTCTGGAAGGATTACACTTTACAGGTCTTAGAAGAGTGGGCATGCCCTGACCATGTGAAGAGGCAGAGGATCATGGAATGCCTAAGGCCTCCTGCCTCCACTATGATAAAAATGTTTAAGGATTAACATTCGGAGGCCACGGCAGCAAAGATGATGGAGTCTCTCAATCGAATCTACGGACGAGAGGTCGACAGGGGTGAACTCATGTCCAAATACTTCCTCCTCCGCCAAAAGGAGGGAGAAGATCTATCAGATTTTACACACCGGATTCAATTGGTTTTGTGGGATCTACGTTCTCGTGACGCCATTAAATCTTCTGAAGTGAATAAATATCGGCGTAATCAATTCCTGCGGGGAGCTATACCCACCCACCATATTGTAGGGGTGATTAGAAGCTCGCTGTTGAAAAGAGAACCCCCTATGTTAGAAGATCTGCTGGAAGAAGTGAAGGGTCATGAGGCCTACACTAGGTTATACGCTCCCAAGAAGACCAAAGAACTCCCCAAGAGTGACACCCAGGAAGCTTCTGTTGCCAAGGTCAAGAAATCTCCAAGTCGGGAGGAGGAAGCTCCACCCAAGACACCCTCTGCCAAATCCAGACCGTCAGGAAGAACCTCTCCCACATACAAGGCTCGCCCAGAACGTAGCGAAGTCGTCTGTTATGGCTGCGGCCGAAAGGGCCACTTCTCCCGGGACTGTCCAGAACAAGGAGACCCAGACGAAGAACCTCCCAGTAGAAGAAGTGCAGCTAGATCCACGGTATGCCATGTACGGGCAGCAGGGACCGAAATCTCTGAAACTCCGCCTGGATCCGCCGATACTCCTCTTGGACCCAGCCCCAGTGATGAAGTCTCACCCTTGGATGAATACAGTCGGGTGGGCCCGTCCGCCATCGTGTGGGTCCTGCTAGAGGGAGTATACGCATCTGCTTTGTTGGACACCGGATCTCAGGTGACCATAATATACAGAACATTCTACGATCAACACCTCACTCATCGCCCCTTGCGGTCAACAGAGCATATGAAGGTGAGGGGGCTGAACAATGAAGATTACCCCATTGATGGGATCGTACAGGTCAAATTGGAGATAGTCCAACTGAACACCGGCAAGACACACCCCATGCATATAGAAGCCATGGTATGCCCTGAACCTCAAGAGCAGTGCAAGTACCCAATCATCCTGGGAACAAATACCGACATAGTGCGAGCTGTTATCAGGGCAATCTTGAAAGAGACCAACGAACTGCCTATGGCCAACCTATTACTCGATCCTGGCCTGTGTGAGGAGTGCAACCGGGTATATGCTTTAGAGCGTCACGGGGACCTCTACAATCGTCAACGCGGACTGACAACCATTTTACCAGGGGGAGTGCAACGTATGGCGTCTGGTGCTGCAAACCCGATCGAGATGAGACCGACCATCTTTTCTCTCTGGAGAGTACCCCTGAGGAAGACGTTCCAAGAGGGTATAGGATAATACCCGAAGTGAGAGCATGGACGACTAAAATTCCTCTACGCACCTATGTATATGTTCAGAATATTTCTCCATTCCCGATGGACCTCGATGCAGGACAGAGTTTGGGCCGCATATATCCGGTCAGCCAGGTGGAAACAGTGCCACAGGTGAACGTCGCTGCAGTGGGTGAGCAGCTAGTCGACCTGGACATCAACTTCGGAGATTCGACACTGCCAACTGAGTGGAAAGGTCGACTGACAACCAAGTTGAATGAACGACGGACTGTGTTTTCCACAAGTGAGATGGATGTGGGTTGCAGTCGCAGCGCCCAACACACCATTAAATTGAGTGATGCCACACCGTTCCGTGAACGCTCTCGTCGCATCGCCCCCAGGGATGTGGACGATGTAAGGAACGTCCCGAAAGAAATGGAGACTGCTGGGATTTTGACGGAGTCTCTGAGTCCTTATGCCTCACCCATAGTGGTGGTAAGGAAGAAGAATGGATCCGTAAGACTGTGTGTCGATTATCGAACCCTGAATAATACAACCTTCCTTGCATTGAAGAGATTCTGAATGCGCTAACCGGGAGCCAATGGTTCAGTGTTCTCGACTTACGATCTGGGTACTACCAGGTACCTATGAGTGCAGAGGACCAGGAAAAGACAGCCTTTGTCTGCCCCCTGGGTTTCTACCAATTTACGCGTATGCCCCAAGGCATATGTGGGGCCCCTGCTACCTTCCAGCAACTGATGGAGAAAACTATTGGAGACATGAACCTTCGGGAGTGTCTAGTCTACCTGGATGACATCATTGTCTTCGGAAAGACCCTGGAAGAGCATGAAGAGCGGTTGATGAAGGTGATAGACCGTCTTGGTAAAGAAGGGTTGAAGTTGTTGCTCGACAAGTGCCGTTTCTGTCACACCTCAGTGACGTACGTGGGACACATCGAGTCTGCACAAGGAATTGCCACTGATCCGCCTAAAGTAGAAGCGGTAGTGAACTGGCCTCGTCCTGAGAATGTCACGGAGCTACGATCATTCTTATGCTTCTGTGGATATTACCATCGCCTCGTGGAGGGGTACTCCAGTCGAGCTAAACCCCTCCACAATCTTTTGAAGATATATCTCGAAGATACGGGACGAAAGGCCCGTCAGCCATTCGGTGATAAGTGGACATCCGAATGTGAACGGGCCTTCCTGAATTTGAAGAAAAGTCTGACGGATGCCCCGGTGCTTGCATAAGCTGATCCAGAACAACCCTATGTTCTGCACGTGGATGCCAGTCTCAATGGACTGAGCGCAGTCTTACATCAGAAGCACCCCAAGGGTCTTCGGCCTGTAGCCTACGTCTGCCGCAGTCTGACACCCAGTGAACAAAAATACCCCTTACACAAGTTAGAGTTTCTGGCTCTCAAATGGGCGATCATGGAAAAACTCCATGATTAACTTTACGGTGTTACATTTGAGGTAAGGACGGACAACAATCCCCTCACGTACATTCAGACCTCCGCTAAATTGGATACATCAGGTCACCGATGTCTGGCAGCCCTATACAATTAACAATTCTCTCTGAAGTATAAGCCGGGGCCTTTGAACATCGGAGCTGACGCTTTATCCTGACGACCAGGACTAAGTGCTACTCCAGATAATGATGAGTGGGAAGAAATCCCAGGACCCGGGATGCGAGCAATGTGTAGCACAGCCGCCATCATCAACGATCAAGTGGCCTTCTCAGAACTACGGGTTGCAGACTCCTTGGGATGCCAGTCGCAGGCTATCCCAGCCACCTACTGCGATCCAAAGGGGATGAATATAACTCACGACAAGGTAATATGATGGAAGGACCTGGTGGACTACCAAGTGAGAGATCCGGTAATCAGCATCATTCGGCAAGCTGTTCACAGAAAGAATCCGGCTCTACTGAAACGTGCTCCCAGAGACCTGATCGCTTTGCTAATGCGTGAGGTGGACAAGTTTGAAATTGACAATTGCTTGCTCTATCGGGTAGTAAAATATCACAACCACCCTGATAGGCGACAATTGGTCCTACCCCAGAACTTAAGATATATGGTATTGAAGTCTCTACATGGACATCTCGGGGTAGAGAAGACCTTTGGATTGGTTAGAGACCGCTTCTTCTGGCCCAAGATGTGAGAAGCGGTGGGACAACACTGTCGCCGTTGTTCCCGGTGTATACAACGCAAGACCCTGCCTACAAGAGCAGCACCAATGGGCCATCTAAAGAGTTCGAGGAATATGCAACGTGCTGGTCATTACGGACCATTATACCCGATATGCTCAGGCCTTCCCCACTAAAGACCAGAAAGCCATCACCGTGGCAAAAATACTATGGGAGAAGTATTTCGTTCACTACGGCCTTCCAAACCGGCTTCACTCAGACCAAGGTCGAGATTTTGAGAGTACTTTGATCCGGGAATTGCTCAAAATGCTGAACATCGCTAAATCCTGGACGACTCCGTACCATACCGAAGGAGACGCTTTGCCAGAACGATTTAATAGGACCTTATTGGACATGCTCGGAACCCTAAAGGATGCTCAGAAGACTGAATGGAGTCGACACGTGGAGGCTCTGGTCCACGCGTACAACTCTACCCGCCACGCGTCAAATGGATTCTCCCCATACTTCCTTATGTTTGGATGAGAGGCGAGACTGCCAGTAGATGTACGTCTTCGAGTTTCAACGGATGGGATACACAATGCTACCCGGTTCAAATATGTGCAAAGACTTAAGGACAATTTGCAACAGGCTTACCAACAGGCTGAGCAGTCTAAAGCTAAACTGAATGCGGACAATAAAAGACGATACGACAATAAAGTCAAACACCGGGAGCTTCGTCCTGGGGATGCTGTGTTGCTTCGTAATCTGGGAGTCCCCGGAAAACATAAATTGGCTGACCGATGAATAGATGATGTATATGAGCTGGAGTCGCAGATGCCTGGCCTCCCGGTTTATCGCATCAAAGACACAGAAGGTCGGGTAAAGGTCTGGCATCGTAATCATCTTCTCCCCATCCCACAAGTGGGAGACGAGGAAGCCGAAATACTGGCCACACCGCTGAACGAGGAGGCCGATTCCTCAGAGATTGGTCAAGAGACTGTAAACAATTATACCAACTCTGAAACTCCTGAAGATCCTATGGAAGGACCCTCTCAAAGGGTCTATTCCACTGAAGGGGCATCTCCCGGAGGAGCTACGGGTAAAGGGCCCCGTAAGTCAACGCCTACTAAGGTGGCTCCAGCAGGCCAGCCTTTGGATCCACAGAGCCCGTGCTTTGAGCCAAACAGAGACTGTTCAGAGACATTTCTCCCCTAAAGGAAAGAGGCTGAGCCTCAGGACTGTACCTATTACTCCCCAGAGGGAGTTGCTGAAGAAGGTACCCTCCAAACCGGGTAACCTATGACCAAATTGGGGCACCCCATTATGAGGATCAGCATTGGGCTCGCAGTAGCGTTCAGTCCATCATTGTAATGTTCAGTGAAATGTGCAATCTCATATAGAGCTGATATGACGTGATAAGTTGTATGTATGTTACTGCATTTTTCATTATATAACTTCTGTGTATAGTTGCTTAAGTATGTGGCCCAAGCAAGGTCGTTTGGGTTTTTACCAGGGGGAGTGTGTAGCCCCGGACCTCATTACCTCCGTTGCCAGGGGTGACGGCGAGTGCCGCCGGAGCCAAGCGCCGGACCCACCGGCATTTCAGAAGGGTGGGGGCAGGAGCAGAGAGTGCTCCGGTGCTCCGGAGGCTCCGTGGTGGCCCGATAGTGCAGGGCGCCGCCATCTTCTTTTGCCTTGCGCATGCGCAGTGAGGGCATTAGTTGCAGAGGCCGTCGGCAAGCTCGCGCATGCGCAGTTATAGTGCGCGAACCCCCCCACCAATGAGGAGAGGCTATGGGCAGGGACTACATGTCCCATGAGCCTCAGGAGTGCCCCACATGACGCCAGGGAGCCAATAGGGCTGCAGTATCTCCCTGCTCTGAGGAGACAGATACATTTTGCGCGCTTTGAGTCAGTCAGTCGGCGCCAGGAGAGTCTAGGGGAAGGAGGTGAGGGTGCAGGGGTCAGTGACCCACTGCACTAGGCCATTAGCCCCCTAGGCCCTAGTTAGCCCTGAGCCACTCAGTAGATTGTGTCACTGCAGGGACAGGCCCTAGATTAGGGATCCTGGCCCTTTAGTATCATCAGCACAGTTAGGGACACAGCGGATGCTGCGCTTCCAATTTCGAGGCTTGGGATCCGGCCTACTCTGCAGATAGAGCAGAATCATACCCCGGGGGACAGCCCTGACTGAGCACCGCGCTGGTGGAACCGGACGGCGCCCAGGAGGTCGTCGGATCTTTTTTGAAGATCCTTTGAACGCCCAGGTGCAGCCGCACTGGGCAGGTATTGTTAATTAACTGCACCAACTACAGAGTACTCACACATAGTGGCAGCGCTGACCACGGGACAAGGGTTATACTGTGGACACGGTGTGAGGGTTACACAGGGGTGGGCACGGGGTATACACTCCTAAGTGGGAGTGAATGACATTGGGGACTGTGGACACGGTGTGGGGTTATCACCCCTGGGGAGTAGTGTTACAGGGTGACACTGAGGTTATGCACTGTTGATGTCATATGGTTGATGCATGTGTAATGTGTTATGGTTTGAATCTACATATAGTAAACCTGTGTTATATATACCTTTGGTGTATGTGGTTAATATATGTGGGTACTGTGTGGGGTACATTCTACACTCCTAGAATCCTACATAGGTGGAGGCGCCATAAGAAAGATCGTTCTAGTGGATTCACGCCAGGTTCCCATCAGCGGACGCTCAGGCCTCCTGTGAACCTGCAGGTATACGCAACACACCTGGTAACATATAGGTTCCCCCTCACATACACTCTATATGTGATTGGGTGGGGGAATACCCGTTACATTTAGATCAGATGTATATTCCAAAGTGGGGTCCTTTTTAAGTTTAAAATAGGTGTCACCATCACCCAGTAATCTAAATGATTCCTTGAGATAATTATTTTGGTCCATAACAACTACACCCCCTCCTTTGTCCGCTTGTTTGATTACTAGCCTATCATCTTCCATAATTTCTTTCAAGGCATCTCTTTCCATCTTAGTCAAATTGTGTTTAAAGGTTGACTTTTTCTCTTCCAACTTTTCAAAATCATTAGTAATCATTTGGTAGAAAACGTCTAAATTATTACCCTTGCAGTATGACGGATAGAAAGTTGATTTTGGTTTTAATAAAGAGTGTTCAAAATTATTTTCCTCATCATTAGGTGCTGGTGGTTCGCTTGAATAGACTCTCCATTAACTCTTGAATCTGCGTCCTTGCTGAGAAAAACTTTTTACCGTGAGCTTTCTCACAAACTTATTTGCATGTAAATAGCGATTAAAACTATTTGACCCTGCAGTTGGGGCAAAAGTTAACCCCTTCATTATAACTTTATTTTGTGCTTCGCTTAATGTGCCCTTACTCAAATTATAAATGTTATTTATTTGACCAATCTTTTCATTTCACTTTCTTTTTCTTCTTCCTCGTTTTCCTATATAGTTCTTATTCTTTTCATACAGACGAGACCACGACTATTCTAAATCTTGCCTTAAACTAGCCCGGTTACATTCTGGGTATGTGCTGGGCTTTTTTAAGGCAAGTTTAAGGCATTTCTACATTGACTAATGGCCCATAGGAGTCTGCTGTACTTGTCTTTGTTTCTTTCTCCCTTAATGGGAGAAACCTGCTCTCTGTCTCCCACAAATTGGAAGACTTGCTTATCCCTTTAAAATCTTTTGAACTAGAAGTCCCTTCACCTGCAGATAACTCTGTCTGCTTTTTTTCTTCAAATCTTTCTTCTTTTTGTTTAGAGTGTGTTTTACCATTTGTTCCTGGTATACGTTTGTTGGGTTGGGGTTTATGAGTCCCCTCTTTCCCTCTCTGGCTTGATGAAGTAATATTGCTGAAATTAAGATACTGTTGATATATTACTGAACTGGACTGGGGGAGTCTCTGGAGAAGGATTGAAAGTGATGTTCCGTTTCCATTTTCTAAAGTCAGTTATGTCTTTAGTATCTATGGTGTGTGTAAGATGTGTGTGTGGTTTCGCTCCTAAGTAGATTTATGACTGTGACTAAAGTAACGCCCACATTCCTAGTTAGAGATTGTACCAGGAACCTATTCAGAGAAGTTTTAAGCCAGTTTTAACCAGGTTTAATGGTCTGTAAGATGATTGGTTTAAGAATTAAGGAGTGGTTAGTATAATCTTCCAAGTAACACATTTTGAACAAAGGAACCAGAAATGTATAAAAGAGTCTGCTTGGACACTCCCTGGCAAAGAGTCTTATAGACTTTTGAATGAGTACGATCATACTTTACAATAAACTACTCATTATCAAATGAACCCCGTTTCTCAGTTTGGAACATTTACAGGCTCTTTACTCTCTCAAGAGGGTGGTTGGTGTAGATAGAGCACAGCTCCAGACGCCCTGCAATGTCAAGCAGGGAAAACAAAACCAGGCCACTCCGCAGTAGTTTCAAATTTGTATTGGTGCCAGCTAACACATACAGGGAACAAAAATAGGACAGATAGAACGCACCTACGCGTTTCGTACAGGGGTACTTTATCAAGGTGAAGCAAGGATAAAATAACAGCCTATTTATACCCACCTTTAGCGCCTCTAATCCAATGGGTTGCGGCGTCATTAGCCGGCAGCTGCGAGCAGTCGCGGCTGTATGACGCACACTCCCAGAGAATAGGGACTGCCACGAGACCTCCGTCGCGTCATAGAAATGACGTCATCAGCGTGCGGCACGTAGGCCAATCACGATGACGCAGCGTCAATATCCATTGGCTGGGATATGTCACGTGATCTGAAAACTTTTTTACAACATACAGCTTTATTAACACAACACAGTGCAAAGATAAAAACACCAAAATACTTGGCAATAACATATACTTAAACAAAACTTAAACAAAAACAAAAAACTCGCTGGATAATTAAATCGCAGACTCCCAGTCCTGGTATAATATATATATGAATGAAAATACCATATTACTAATTTGTACATTGAATGATTGTGAAAAACAATGCACCATAATAGAATTGTATTATATAAGGATATGATCATAATAATGTAACCATTCATGGGACAGAGATAGAACCTTGTTAGTTCATGGAAAACTAAAAAGTAGATGTATATATCAAATAACATCAGATGGTAATCAAAAAATTCCAGAATAGTATAACTTTAAAGTACAATATACATTTTTATGCTTGTAGTACATCTAAAAGAGGAGACATGTGATACATAAATTGTTATGTCTCTATATCTTTAGTTGAGACATGAACACTGATTGGGATTCTATAGTATTGATTTGAGAATAAAATGAATACATTTGTATTCAGTGATGATAAAAAAGAAGTTTTCAATCCACCACATGGCACATACTCTTGCACACACTGCAAAGTATGTCCAAAAATGAAAAAGAGCAAACATTTTTGTTCATTCAATTCTGGCTTAACCTATAAAATTAAATCTTTTTTGAATTGCAACTCCACATTTGTTATCTACCTACTGCAGTGTGGATGTGGCCGACAATATGTCGGGAGAACAACTAGATGTTTGAAAATCAGAATTCTAGAGCATTTGCGTCTTATATGAATTGGTGATCAGAATCACCCGGTATCTAAGCATTTTTTCAATTGTCCACAAGGTAACATTAATTCCTTTTCATTCCAAGGAATCGAACAAGTGCCTGTTCCCCCAAGAGGTGGGGACAGGACTAAACATCTAGATAGACGTGAATCCTATTGGATTTTTACCCTTAGAACTAGAATACCCCTAGGTATGAACACTGAATGGGATATAAGCCACTTTTTATGATTAATAATGACTATTTTTGTTTGATCACAATTAATATATATGTAATCATTATATTTAATATTTTCTTATTCCTTTATATATAATTAAATTCCCCTCACTATAAAGGGTTATCCACCATTTATAAATTTATAAATTTATACTTTTCATCATTTAGGCTTTATGCAAATCTTGGTGATATTTAGTCATATTCATTTTATTCTCAACTAAAGATATAGAGACATAACAATTTATGTATCACATGTCTCCTCTTTTAGATGTACTACAAGCATAAAAATGTATATTGTACTTTAAAGTTATACTATTCTGGAATTTTTTGATTACCATCTGATGTTATTTGATATATACATCTACTTTTTAGTTTTCCATGAACTAACAAGGTTCTATCTCTGTCCCATGAATGGTTACATTATTATGATCATATCCTTATATAATACAATTCTATTATGGTGCATTGTTTTTCACAATCATTCAATGTACAAATTAGTAATATGGTATTTTCATTCATATATATATTATACCAGGACTGGGAGTCTGCGATTTAATTATCCAGCGAGTTTTTTGTTTTTGTTTAAGTTTTGTTTAAGTATATGTTATTGCCAAGTATTTTGGTGTTTTTATCTTTGCACTGTGTTGTGTTAATAAAGCTGTATGTTGTAAAAAAGTTTTCAGATCACGTGACATATCCCAGCCAATGGATATTGACGCTGCGTCATCGTGATTGGCCTACGTGCCGCACGCTGATGATGTCATTTCTATGACGCGACGGAGGTCTCGTGGCAGTCCCTATGTACTACCTGATGCACCCTATTCTCTGGGAGTGTGCGTCATAGGGCCGCGACTGCTCGCAGCTGCCGGCTAATGACGCTGCAACCCATTGGATTAGAGGCGCTAAAGGTGGGTATAAATAGGCTGTTATTTTATCCTTGCTTCACCTTGATAAAGTACCCCTGTACGAAACGCGTAGGTGCGTTCTATCTGTCCTATTTTTGTTCCCTGTACAGTATGTGTTAGCTGGCACCAATACAAATTTGAAACTATTGCGGAGTGGCCTGGTTTTGTTTTCCCTGCTTGACATTGCAGGGCGTCTGGAGCTGTGCTCTATCTACACCAACCACCCTCTTGTACTCATCAACGGGTGGATTGCACGCAACAGATCCTGAGAGTGCCCCCTGGATTGAGCAGGTAAAATGCCAATGTGCCTTATGTAAATCCTGCTGTTAATGGACATTGTTCCTTCCTCATTATACTGTCAGGGTGATTATTGTGTACATCCCGGTGGCTGTCTCAACTGACTCCACTTGTCACTTCCCCTACAGTAATCACGCAGCCTCATTGCATTTATTGAGGGGCACTCCATCATCGCCGGACCACCAAATCTATGGTTTCATCACTAAATATGTCTTATGAGGTCACTTGTTCAATTCTGAGCACCACATATACCACATTCCTCTTTACTCTCTCATAATTATCCCTATTATACACTCGGTCCTTGCCCAGGTTTTGGTCCCTTATATGGAGTTTTATATTTATAATTTTTTTAATGAAAATCTTTATTAAAATGCACTGTAGGAGTGCCTTTAAAATATCTAAAACCCTGTCTATCTTCTTTATGTATGTGTGTTTTTTACATTCAATAGTTTTCTCTAATGGTAATAATTGTTCTTTGACATCCACCTCTTCGTCTAATATTTTTAGATGTTTTTTTATGCTGATCAATTATGAGACTCATAAGGCTGAAAGAGCATTTATCTAATATTTTAAACCAGCTATTAATAAATTCCTCAAATCCAAAATCGAATGAGGGATTTTTTAAGAGTCTCAAGCCCCTAGCTATTCTTTCATAGTCTGAATATTTTGCTAGAAATGTAAGATCTAACCACTTTCTCATGTATTTGGTCAGAAGTTTCTCTAATTTAGAAAACTCATTATCTAACATTTCATCATGGTTAGTTTCTAATTTCTTTTCACTTTCATTTACTACATTAAAGTTCACATTTCTTAACAACCTCTTAAAAAAAAAACATTTGGTGAGATATTATCCCTAATACAATATATGAGCGAGTGCTGCCATAAATATTAGAAACACAAACCAAGAACACACACAGTGATATTAGACAGCGCTTTCACACAACATAAAAGTACTAGTGGAACCAAAGAGAAATAACTGAACTAGTAAAAATAAGGGTGAATGATGCTCAAAAACCTCTGGTAAGGTCTTGTTTCCCCAAAGTCCTCTACTTCACACAACTCTCCACGAAATCCAAAAGGAGCAGGATCACCCCAAAAAGTAAGAGAATATATAGTGTACAATATAACATATCCCTGTCATGGACACCACACCTGTGTGTATGTGCCGCCATCCAGCTGCTTCACTTAATGCCCCACAGGGCCCTAAAAAAGAGCCATGTCTCCCCAAAGACCATCCCACTGCACCCCAATTACGCTGTCACTACCACCAAGAATAATTTAAAGTCTTACCCGCAGGAGTTCTTGGTCCCCTGTATACTAGAAAAAATATGTAATTAACACAAGAACCCAATGTGGCAAAAGGCGCCCGAAAATGTGGTTAATCTCTTCACAAAGGTACTAGGTTAAATTAGAGCCTAAATACAGTACTTACTACTTTTTATATTTAATATACATGCATCGGTCTTGAAAGATTTTAATGTTTGAGGAAGAAACAAATATCTGACATATGTAGCAGACAACCTGTCAAGTTTGATATTGTTGCAGCTGCCTAATTTTGCCTTCCCCCTTCCACCCCCACAAACCTATATTTTTTTATCATTGTGAATTACATCAGATATTATTTATTATTATTTATCATACATATTTAAATCTGTAAGGAAATGGGGAGGGCCCTCTCTGTCACCTTCTGTCAGAACCGTCTCAGGAATGTGCCCGATGCCCTCGCAGATAACCTAGAGAATGTGTAAAATCTCTGGTACTGTACATCTGTACACTGTCACCTGTCACTACTAATAAACACAGTTTTTTTTCATTGTTTTATTTGCCCATTAATGCAAAGACCAGGTTAACCAAGGTGACCTCACAGGAGACAGAGAAAAATACATATATTTTCAAATGAAAGTGAACGCCTTGGTTGTTGTATAGTTAACACACCTGAAATAGGTTAAAGGCATGAACGTGACAATCCAATTTAAACTTTTCCCATTTGTCTTCCAGTTCTTGCAGTGCTGCCTCACTGGAGAGTCCAGCAGTAATTCTGTAGGTAACCAGATTAAGGTATTGTATTGTATTGTATGTCTTTATTTATATAGCGCCATTAATGTACATAGCGCTTCACAAGGTTTGAATGACAGCTCTTGTTTAACTTCCAGGGATTCTTAGCACCCTCTGTCTTCATGCCTTCTTCCTCAACGCTGTCAAGCCCAAGAACAATCCAGACTCCGGCGAGTGGGGGCCATTGCTTTTCGGTGTATTCCATATTTGGAGGTTGAAGCCTTCCTTACCATATCAGTTGAATTTGCATATACATATTGTCACGGGAGACCAGGCATTTACACCTTTTTTTTTTACCAGGATCATTCATTGAGTAAAACAGATAAAGGAAATAAATTGTAAATTTATTCACAGGAAAAGGCAGACACCAAATGTTACACAAACTACATAAGAAAAGACACACTTACAGTGGTCTGGGGGTGAAAACTAGACTTTACTAGGTGCAGGGCTTCTAAATCCCAAAGCTTACCCTGGCAGAGACCTAGCCTGAAATGTCCTGGAACTGAGATCAGTCTTGCTGGACTGGGTGCTTAGAATCTACAAATCTGATTTGCTCAGGGGTTTATAATAGTTCTGTGTTTCTGTAAGGATCTGCGCGGTGGGTATACCCACTGCCAGCGCCGCCTTACCTCTCTTACAAGCCGCCCAGGCTCCCTCTCCCGCTGCCCCCACACTTCCGGGTCGCGCGCGTCACCCCTACGGGCGCGCGCGGACACAGGCTGCCTTTTACTGGCGCCTGACTACACCCCCGATGACGCGGCGCACACTCCACGCGCTTCCCTGTTTCTTACCCGTCAGGTCCGCCCCCCAGGCCCTTCTCTCCCATCAGGCTCTTCTCCTGGCCGCTCCTCCCCATAGGAGCCCCAGCTTCCCAAACACTTCCCTCCTATCAGGTCTTTCTTCAGACCACTCCTCCGTTCCTCCCTTCCTCTGATACGTCCCAACCCCATATTTAGTCTCCCCTCACCTTTACCTCCTTGCTCTGCATAGCTTCTGTACCTTGGTGCTGTCTGCTGTTGCCTGGCCCCTTTTGTCTTTCAGTCCCTGTTCCTGTCCCTGGATATACTGCTGACCTCCCTGGATATTGACCTTTGGCTTTTGGACTTCGTTTATGCTGCTCTCTGGTACCCTTGGAATTGGCGTTGGACTCTCTACCTTGCAGACTTCTATATCCCTTGGACACGGCTTACGGACAATCTACTACACTGCTCTCTCCATTCCACGACCATTGGCTTATGGACTCTACCTTCCACCGCTGGAGCTGGCAAGTACGGTACTCTTTCTATTGTTGTTACCCGGACCACCTATGCTACTTCCACACTCTGGCCGTGCCCCCGTTTACTGTTAGGTGTGTGGTATTATCCCTTTCCATCTCAGTCCCGGAGTCTTGTCTGGCTTGTGGGCAGGCCGAGCATTACATTATGCAGAGCCCAACAGACCCCCCTGAGGTTGAAGATACCCTAACCACTATTTCCAAACACTTTACCCTTTGGACAACCAGGTTACCACTCTTAACCAACAGGTTGCTACCTTAGCCTCTCAGATTCCCCAGCTTAACCTATGTGGGTTCTGGGTGACTGGAGCATTAACTGGGCTTGCCCCTTAACATAGGGACCCCTCATAGTTACCAGGACACTTTGCCTCCCAATGCCCCATTTACCTTTCTGGGCTATGCTGAAGCAGGAAACCAACCCATAAACCCCTATGCAGGTTCTGGGTACCAGGTCATTAACTGGGTATCCCCAATAACCTAGGGAACCCTTTACAGGGGACCCCTAGTGGTGAGTTGTGAAAGCGTTTTCAAGGGGAGGTATTGCCGGGACAATGTGCCTACATATATCCAGGAATCACTCATGATTCCCGGGTACATTTTTGGGGTATCCAGCGACTCTGGACTCCGGCTACCTAGACACATTCTGACAACACTTTCTCTGCAAACCCCCCCCTTGAAACTCATACCACTGCAATCTCTGCTTGCTGGCACTCCTGGAAAGGTAAAAACACATAAAATACTTTACAACCACACATTACAGGTTATGTAAGTACAAACGCTGGGTTCAAGATATGACTCTTCTTGAACCCTTATTATGTATTAGGGGTAACCAAACGGGCTTACACCTTTATTTGAGAAACTGGTTTCCCCCCTACCATCACACATATATAACAGAGTGGGTCATTTTCCTGCATACTTTAGATAAGGAGCGATGAATGACTTATCATTTCGGTGTCATGGAGTTAGAATGAGATGACAATTGTGATCTCGTGTGAAATCATTGAGCCCCAAACAAGGCTTCTTTTCTATGCAATAGATAAATATATAAAAATAAAAGGTATCAATGCACCCAAAAATAAATGAAATATAGAGAAAAGTAAAAAGTAAACTTGCCCACTAGGGGTGCAAAATCTGGAAGCCCATGGCAAAATAAGTTCTAAACATTTGCCATAACCATACATAAATGTTGAGGAAATGGTAAGGGATGCTATAAACTGTGGAAAAAATGTATAAATGCAAAATTGTACGTTTTCAACCCCAAAAAATTGTAAAAAAAATTGGTTTAACCATGAAAAAATAATCACACAGTTATATTGGACATTATATGGCATCAATATTTCAGCATGTTCTACATTTATGATTTTCAAAGTATTAAATACACTAAGTGGTTTAAACATGGGAAGTACAGTTTTGCACTCAGTCCGTCGCCAATTTTATTATTGAAGGATTTGAGAGAAGAAAAAAAATGTCAACAATATTTACAGTTCATAAACCAATATAGAGAAACAACCCTTCAGCAAATAATAGTAATGGTTTAAAAAGGAGGTATGTTTAGGCATATACAGGAATGAAAACCAATAACATCAAAGAAGAAAAAAGCACTATACTACACAAAAAAAGTAAGTAATACAGTATGTAAAGGGTTTTTAAAAATAACGTTTAATGTAATTATTACTTCAAAGAAAGGGGAATACATCGCAACACAGTAATTCAGCATTATACACAAATATATTCAAAGGATATTATTAAAACTGTTAGTCCACTAAAGGGCAGTAAGCGAAACTCCAGACAAGTACAGAAGGTAATATTGAATATATAATTCAGTGCAATTATGGAAAGACAAGAAAATACAAAATACAATTAGGGGCCTATGCAGAGAGCAGCGCTATTTGAAAATTCGCCATTTTTTGGAGAAAATCGCGCAGAAAACAGCAGAAAATGGCGAGTTGCGAAAAACGCGCCAATTTTTTTTTTCTATTTCTAAAACTCGCCTCGCGGCTGTCGAGAACCTCCATCTCGCCAGTTTTAAAAATATCCTTATGCAGAGAGGCGCGAACGGCATCTAGCGGCTGTTCGCGCCAATAAAATGGCGCGATTGTCTCCTTTTTGCCTCGCCAGAAAAAGTTGGCAAGAAGCTGCCGCTCGCGGCCATAGCAAAGGGAAAAAAAAGGCGCGAATTTTTTTTAACACATTTCTGCAGCGCGCATCTCGCCAATTTAAACTCGCCAGACGCATTCATGTTAAACATAGCAGAATTCGCACATTTCTGCATATGGAGAATAAAACTCTCCAAAAAAGCTACTTTTTATTAAACTCGCCAATTTTAAAATTCGCTGCTCTCTGCATAGGCCCCCTAGTGTGCTATGTGGGGAGTATATACCTCCTACTAGTTTAAAATAAAAAATTAAATAAATGAATACTTCAAAGATATTATTAACCAATGTTATTTAACTATACGTTTTGTGATAAAAGAAAAGATAATATAGTGAAAATATATAATATATGTTTATATAAAATAGTGCCAAAAACATTATTTAGAAAAAAGTGTATAATCACAAAAGGTGCCCAATAGTGAATGTAAAGGAAAATACTTAGAATGGATTTGGATCGTATAACTGTACTAATTCTCAGCAGTTCTTGGTTTTCTTGTAGGAATAGCAGAGGAGAGAAAAAAAAGGAAGAAAAACACATGAATAGGATGATATGTTTTTTCTGCCAAAGATAATAAAGCTTGTTCCGGGATTACAAACACTCACAATAAAAATGATTGAATACACCTATCTCTCAGTATAGAGAAAGTAGAAGATCTTTTGGCAACACAGAATTTCTCACGTGTGCCGGGTACGGCTCCAGCTGGCCGAACACAGCGTCCGCCATCACTTCCGGCTCCTTGTGTTAGCTGTTACCTTGTGCCTATGTCTCCACTCCTCCAATGCAATGCTACGTGTTTCGGAGATAACACCACCATTACCTAATGAAGATATATACTGTATATATTACACACACGTACAAACTTTTTTGTCTGCGCCCCCAACCTGCTTCCCTCCCCCCTGCGCGTGCCCCACCCCCCTTACCTTGTCTCCGGCGTCTCTGACGCCGCCGGAGACAAGGTAAGGGAACATACAGAGGCCACGTGCACTCCCCCGACACTTCATTTAAATGCGTTGGGGAAGAGCATAGGGCCTCTATAAGCGCCAACCCCCCACCCCCCCCAATTTACGCACCCCTGGCTTAGATTATGTACCGTAGCACAATAGAGCAACGAGCAAAGGTAAAAGGTATATTCTGTTATTAAATATTTGATGCTACTCAATATTTCGGAAGCAGTTACATTCTGTAACAAGAAAATATTTTGGATGAAGGCCAAATTAAGTAACATCCTCAAAGAGGAGGGGCTGGTGTCATCTGACTTACACACTGCTGGCCTGCCGAAGATTAAAAAACAGCCAATGTTGTTTTACTGTTAAGTATTCTTCTTCCCCACTTTCTTATCTCTCTCTGACTTGCAATTTGAACCAGAACACCCTTTTTTTGTTGTTGGAACATATGATGTAACAATTCCATTAAATGGAATTGCAATTCCAAGAACAGATAACTCAGAAATATCTACAGTCTTATTGTAAACAAACTACAGTCATGCTTTAGAGGAAGAAGAGAGACAGAGGAATCACAAGGTGAGCAGGGAACAAGTTTATTTATGTATGTACAGTATATCTAATAACTTTATTTGTAATGCACAACTTGCTGTCTTGTGCCTTTCTTTGTTGCAAAAGTTGTATGGGTACTGCAGAAAACTAGATACTTTTGTAGGTTGTGACAATGCTGATCTACATTTAAAAACCCCTTTCAGGGGACAAAATTGTGGAAGATGTCATCTTATTTTCACTTGAATTAGATTGGGGGAATTTTATTCAAGGAGAAAACAGAAAATAAATACATTTTCAGGGAATTTTAAGTAGGGAGAGCTGGCCAGCATAGTGGTGGCATGTTTGAATAAACCATATGATAGTTCTTCATAGATGCAGATCATACATTAACTTTTGAGACCTCACAAGTTTCTGTGGTTTAAAACATGAGGTAAAAAGCAATTTCCTACAAGTGAACTTAACAAGCATTGCTGTAATATACATTCCATTAAGATGCTTTCACTTTCATGGAAAATGTTTAGTTGTCTAATTTATTTTGTGTAGCTTTTAATGTAAATATAGCAGTAAGTTGTTAAAAGGGAAGTTCCCTTTGGGTACGCCCTGATTACTGAGCTACTTACCGGAGGCTTTACTTGCGTTTGTTGCCGCAGGTTTAAATCCCACCAACAAGAAGCTGCAACGGATAAAGTTGCGGCTTCCTATTGGCCCATGTGACGCGGGAGATTTAAACCTTCATTTTGTTTTCCCTGGAGGGGACAGTACTGGGGATGACTTTAGAGGGCGTTCACGGAAGCAGGGGGTCTTCGGAAGCAGGGTGTCCACGGAGCAGAAATTAACACGGGTCAGCTTCGGAGACTCCCTGCTTCCTATACATGTAAAATCCGCTAACAGCTGAAAGCCACTGAGGAAGACCACGGAAATGAAGTCTGACGAAGCATTATTGGGTCACCTGAGGAACATTTCTCCAGTGTTCACTCCGACTTTCTCTCAGTTTTATTATTAGGTTTTTGTTACCAGTATAAAATTCCCAATCAATTCATTCTACTTTCATTTTCTGTTTTCACGTGACATCAGCTAGTAGTAAGAGAGCTTTTTTTTTGTCAATGTATCTTATTATTTTGCTATATCACAGAGCAGACTCGTGCATCAATCCTTATTCTAAACAATTATTGAGCCTTGTTCTAATCAATTTAGCAAACTAAATGGTGGGTGGCTGATTTCTTTGGAAGTCCAGCATCATTTTCTATGTGTGTTTGCAAAAAAAAAGTTTTTGACATTTTGAAACAGTCTGTTAGCCACAGAAGTGTATTCCATTTCAGGCTTGGCAGATTTCTTTATTACTAGCTGAAGGTGAAAAGTGACGCAGACTCTAAGCACACTCAAAACCCAGACCCACGGTATTCTATTCTATATTTATATATTTATGCCAATTGGAGTATTACTGAGAAAGTGCAATAGAATAAGAGTGGGAGGTATAATATATATATATATATATATATATATATATATAATCAAAAAATAAATAGATGATACCGTTCTGTGGCTAACGAAATGCTTTCATTTGTGCGAGCTTTCGAGATACACTGATCTCTTCTTCCGGCGATGTTACAATGAATGAAGCAAGGATTGCTTAAAAACAGTGTCTCTTGGAATGTTATCTGTGCTGGTCCTTCCCCCGGCGTGGATGAGATTTATGGCTGGAGGTGTCAAAGGGTAACTGAAAGCAAGTGAAGAAAGAGTGTGTATGTGTATCAGTGTGAATAAAAATGAATGGAGAGCCCACAGTATAAACAGTGCTCTACACAAGGTGTGTGTGGAGTGAGAGGGGATATAAATGGTGTGGGTGGGTGTGGAAATGTGAGAGTTTGTAGCACAACTAAAAGTGTGTGTGGATACACACAGCTGTCTCTCACACATACTAATACTCCTTATTTTTCCATCCCTATACACCAATAGGGACCACATAGTATCCACACACACTTTTAGTTGTGCTACAAACTCTCACATTTCCACACCCACCCACACCATTTATATCCCCTCTCACTCCACACACACCTTGTGTAGAGCACTGTTTATACTGTGGGCTCTCCATTCATTCTTATTCACACTGATACACATACACACTCTTTCTTCACTTGCTTTCAGTTACCCTTTGACACCTCCAGCCATAAATCTCAACCACACGGGGGAAGGACCAGCACAGATAACATTCCAAGAGACACTGTTTTTAAGCAATCCTTGCTTCATTCATTGTAACATCGCTGGAAGAAGAGATCAGTGTATCTCGAAAGCTCGCACAAATAAAAGCATTTTGTTAGCCACAGAACGGTATCATCTATTTATTTTTTGATTATTGAAGCTCGGCTAACACGGTACTGATACCTCTACATGTATATATATATATATATATCTGCAACACTCCAAGATGATGTTGTCACAAAAGGTATTTATTCATACCACGTGAAGTAATGGAACACAGCAGTTTGAGCAACGTTTCGGACCACTATGGGTCCTTTATAGAGCTTGATAAAGGACCCATAGTGGTCTGAAACGTTGCTCAAACTTCTGTGTTTGGTTACTTCACATGGCGTGAATAAATACCTTTTGTGACAACATCATCTTGGTGAGTGCTGCAGATTTTTCTCTTTTGTATATTGTTTTGGACTGGTTTGGGTTCCCAGTCTTTCTGCTGGCACCCCATATTGTATGTCTTTATTTATATAGCGCCATTAATGTATATAGCGCTTCACAGCAGTAATACACGTGGTAATCAAATAAATAACAGATAATACGAAGATGAAGCGCTGTACTAGAGCGTGAAACGCGTAGAGGGGGAGATCGTGGTGTAGCCCCAGTGTGTAATGTGCCAATGGTGAGGTAATAGAATGAGCACTGCTGTTAGAATAGGCTGGAGGCAAGGTGCTGTAAAAATAACTTTATTCCGGCATACAAGCCAAAGTTAAAACCACATGAGGAGGATCCTCTGACACATTTCGTCCCTGGGGGACTTTATCGAAGAGTGATCTAAGGTAACCGGACCTCGCTATATATAGCCCCTCCTCCCGTGCACCGGTACATGGCTCATCCCCTCAATCTCGGCTGTCTTAACAGCTGATGAATAAATGATGGTGAATGGGGGTGAGTCGCCACGCATCCACGCACAATGAGCAGGCAACCAATATATTAAAAAAGACTTAAAACATCACGTATACCCTCCTTTGTGTGCCCCTTGTTCGTACATACATAAACTTAAGTAAACACATATGGTTGTGCAACACATTGGTTACTTTGTTTGGGCACACAGTGTCGGTACACAGATACAATGTTCAAAACAGAATCATTACAACTACCAGCGAGTCCGGTCTAACCTTTCAAACTGATACAAACACACAGTAACACACACATAATATACTATTAACCAAGACATATAATGCATATGTTATGAGTCCATTCCAATAATGAATGAACCTTCAAGTATGCAAAAAAGGTACAAGCCCCTATATCTATATCCTAACCTAAACAATCATATAATAACAAAAAAGAAATACAATGAAAACTAATAATAAACAAATTATATATATATACACAAAAAAACAACAGATTTAGAAAAATATTCCTAGGATAAAGTAAACTCCCATGTGGGAGTAAAAAGAGAAAGATATATATGTATCGTTTGCAGAGACACTAATTGGAAAAGTGGAGATATCAGGTGTGACTATTAAGTCACTCATTATGTATTAAACCATGTCATTTTTCCATATTATTTTTCATTATCATAATTTGAGGAATTGTACCATTATACATGAAATTTAAGGCATACATCATTATACTTATATAGATCGTAGTGAGCAACAATAATAGACCTAGTGGTCAAATTAATTTGGAAGGCAAAAGCATGTAAACAATTTACGTAAAAACAACAAAGAAAGGTAGCGCTAACCAACAAAGTGTAATGTAGTATATAATATTTAATACCCTATGTGGAAATAATTAAACCCACAAAGGGGGCTGCCTAGGATACAAAAACTGACCCCCTGGTCAGAACTATAGCATGGAAAGAGAGGGGTATCCAGAGGCGCCTAAAACAGCTAATATATACAAAAAAAAGGATATATGAAAACCAAGCCTGTAGGCTGATGGAAGGTTGCTCCTCACGGTGTGCTTTAAAGAAAAGAGAAAGCACAACATATAGCGTAATACCGTAGAATTAGGACAAACAACACTTAAGACAACATATAATCAGCTGAAGACTAAACAGGTGAAATTACACAATAAAACAATTTAATAACAATTAATAATATTCCATATTATACATAGACATGTAATAATAGGACAAATAAAATAGATTGAAGTGCTCCGCAGCACCGATGGTGACAGTAGTAGTGCCTACTCACCAGATGGAATAGGTAAGCAGGCGGTGGATAATTTAGAGAGTATCCCCTCTCGTTTCTGTAAGCTGGTTCCTGCTGGCTGGCGTCTCCATCCACGCGTGTGTGTTGGGCTACACGCAGGATCTCCCGCAGCACTCTGGGAAGGACGCCGAGTTGGTTTAGAACGGCAAAAGCTGATTTGGCTCGCCATCGGCTACAGCAGGCTAGATGATTGGCATCCAATACAGATTCGACAATGCGTGGGGGAAATCACCAAGGGTCAAGCTGCAGAGTACAGGAATGGGTGGCGATTCCTTTGTATTAAGCGATTGTGAAGTCAGAGAAAGCTGATCCCGGAGAATGGGGATCCCTGCTAATGATAGCTACTGGAAAGGAGGAGATTGGGGCCTGCAACCGCAGCGAGAACCCGGAACCTCGCTGTCGGTCCCATGCGGAAGTACCACTACCAGCGTCGGAGTCTGCCTCGTCGGATGAGGAGCAAGCAAGCATGACATCGGTGGTGATGCGCCTACCGACGGGCCACTACAGCGGTGCTGAAAAAGAGCCAGCACTTACCTGTGATGTGGAGGAGCTGAGTCCCGAGAGTTCGCGAGCAATTGCGCTGATGCGACCGGAGCGGATGAGTCCCACGGCCGGGGCGACTCCCATCGTGAGAGAAGAGGACCTCATTGCAAGCCAGCGGAGTGGTGAGAAACCCTCTTCCCTCCCTCAGGCCCCGATGAAGGCGGCGGAGAAGGAAGGCCTAGTCCAGGCCCCAGCGAAGCAGCGGAACGAAGCAGCGCGTGCAGCGCCGGATGTCGTACTGGAAGAGGAAGTTCCGGTGGGGCTCCCCACCCAAGATGGCGCCGTGTCCCACGAGATAGATTACATCACTTCCGGCGGACACAGCGGTGCCGGCTGGAAGCAAGCAGCACCATCGCAACCGCCGTGCTGAACCAGGCTGTCAGAAGAGGAACGGAGCAAGAGTCGACCAGCCATGAGGAATCCGGGGAATCGAGAGAAGGGTGAGCCTGACCTGCTCAACGCTTGCACCGGCCGAGGTATTGCAAAACTGCGGATAGTAGTACCGCATCGCCAGTCCACGTCCCTTTTTGCCCTGCCCTCGGCCATAGCTCAAACCCCTGCCCGTCACCTCGTCATCCGGGTCCCTGTCTAGCCAAGGGTGGTCTGGGGAATCCCGGGACACCTCTGAGGAACGGACTGGGTCACTAATGGACTGGGGGGAATGTTTTACTTCCGATGAAGGATCGGGGAGAGAAATGATTGCGTCGGGGATGTCTTCGAGATCGAGTTCTAGGGGTAGGCCTAAACGTATTGGGTCGGGTTCTAGGTCCACAGGGACGTCAGGAGTTTATTCTGGGGGAGAACCGGAGGAAAGAGAGATGGCTGTATCAGTGAGAGAGCAGGCTGTAGAGCAGGAAACCAGATGGTGGGTGCCTATGTTTGAGAGGTATGAGGCCTGGTTGGATCGTACACGGTTCATACTGATACGAGGCGATATAGTTGATCATTGGTGGGATATAGGTGAGTACTCCGAAGAAGAACACCTGGAAGAGTTGAGGAAGCGATGGTATGACATTCAAAGGTGGATCGTTACTCCAAGAGGGACCTCTATCATATATGATTTAGTGACTCCTGAAGAACCATTGTCCTGGGTACTGCCAGGCAAGGCAGGTAATAAAAAGTTGATTCAAATCAGCATGAGAGGGCCATAGTTGCAAGATACAAACGGTCCCATGGTCTGGAATATCCATATGTACCTGAACCTCTCATGCAGGAGATAGAGGATAACAGGAATGCATGGCTGAGGGAGACTATTGAGGACTATATCATGTCTAAATCCGATCATGTAGCACATAAGACAGAGGAAAGGATCTGTTATCTCATGAGCGTATGGAGTGTTGGACGCAACATATACATGCACAAAATGGACTATAGGCCAGAGAATGGGCAGCCCAGATCTTATAGTATTACTGTGCAGGATGCTAATGGGAGGGAGGTGAAGAAACCTGACCCTAGGCATTACTACTAAGTAAATTCTCTTATGGAGTGGTTCAAATGTACTGCTGTGGCCATCTGGTCTATGTGATTATGTTCATGATGAGAAGATGCGTTCTGTAATAATGTATTCCTATGCTAATGTATATTTTTTATGTGTTGCAGTGCTACCTGAAGGAAGGTTCGGCAAATTTAGGTCCAAGCGGGGTCGTTGAATTCCACCAGGGGGAGATTGTAGCCATGTATAAAATTAGTGTACAGATCTCTCTCATGCTGGCAGTAATCCTGGTAAGTAGGCAGGGTTGCCAGTAGTTATCATGGAGTTTTGCCCTCAAACCCCTGTGATGTGTCATATATGTGGCAAAGGAAGTGACAGCATGTTTTGTGTCCACTGTTACTGACACAGAGGTGGATCTTTCTGGAGCCTATATATTGCACAGCACTCCCAAAAGTTAGTGTGTTATATTCATCCTGAGTGAAGTGTCTGCAGCAGTTCAAGTCTGTCTGTCAGAGTGGCAAGTGACAAGCTGAGTACACACTGTGTCCAGGGATCTGGCACAGCTGGTGATCTCCCTTAGGGGAGAGGTGGAAGAACAACTCAATTAAAGAGACAGGAGGAACCTTCTGCCTGGAGGGCCTCTGCAAGATGTGCGGCTAAGTGTCGGCCACTGTGATGGGCAGTCTGCCAAAAAATATGCCAATAAAGATCCCTATGAAAAGACCCTTCTTGCCTGTGAGTGGAGTTACTCAGGGAGAAGGTGCACCTAGAAGTTCCCCGTCAGAAACTCCTTCCTGCTACCGTAGGGATCCTGATGGGGTGAAGGCGCTGTACCAAATGTGAGTAGGACTCAGCACACTACCTCAGACGCCTGTCATGGTGATATCCCCACAACATCAAGCGGGAGACTCAGGAGTCCTGTTGCCAGCAGGTGTACCACACTACATACATGTAATTGAGATAGTTTCTCACACATGGGGTCAGGATCAGAAGGGCCCAGAGGGAAACACTGTTACATTTAATTATTTTATGATCTCAATATCTTTTAGCTCTTTAGTTAAGTTATTTGGGTTTTGTGTTTTTTGTTTGACTAAGGTTTTTATTATCGTTAGTTTATGTTAACACTTAAATTTGAATTATTATACTCAGCTTTAACAATATCTCATTAGCGCTATCCTTTATTTCTGTTAGCAATAATATATATATATATATATATATATATATATATAGAGAGATTTCTGTTAGCAAGATATATAGGAACCATGTTAAAAATGGTTTTTGAAGCAGAAAGTGGCACTGTGTGCTCATTTGCATGTCATTTCCCAGAATGCCTTGCTGCAGTGGAAGTGCTGTGTGCTGGGTGATAATGGTGAAAGGCGGGGTTGCAGACCTGCCTAAGAATGCAGATGAGCATACAGTTGTATTTATATTATATATATATATATATATATATATATATATATAATAAAAATATTACTTTTGAGCACATTCACATGTTTTACACAGGTCTGCAACCCTGCTTTTTGCCATTATCACCCAGCATACAGTGCTTCCACCGCAGCAAGGGATTCTGGGAAATTACATGCAAATGAGCACACCCAGCTGCATTCGGTATGCTGTAGTAAAGATACCATCACGCTTTACGTTACAAATCTCCCTTTACGGCCGGTCGCAAAACCCCGCGGGACACGTGACCAACTAACTCAGTGATCTGAGGTGCTGGAAGCAGTGGCAGACGGCGGCAGACCTGAGGAGTAAGCGGTAGTGACGGCAGTGATCGGGAAAGGATATCGATCAGGACACAGCACCGCAGTGGAGGCTCCACATCACGATCGTGGCAGCTTGTCTTGGAGGCTGTGAAGGAGAACTCCCGAGGTCTGGTGGTGGCAGTGCGACGATTGGTAACTCATGTATTGCACATGAAATGCTGTTAACCAACTAATCTGATGTACGCAGATATAATACCCTAATAATATACACTTATATATTTTTACAAACTTCACTATGTGCGTTTGCGCTGTTGTCTTTTTTTGTGCTTCACCACACATTATTTAAGTTATGGTGTGTGAAAAGGTGACTAAAAACCCTCCACCGTATAGCATATAAAAATATTACTTGTGAGCACATTCACGTGTATTAGACAGATCTGTAACCCTGCTTTTTGCCATTATCACCCAGCATACAGTGCTTCCACTGCAGCAAGGGATTCTGGGAAATTACATGCAAATGAGCACACAGTGCCACAGGTTGCAGACCTGTCTAAGACATGTGAATGTGCTCACAAGTAATAATTTTATATAGAAAACAGAAGACAGAGCACACCGCTCACTCAATTATTGTAGTTAATTTATTTTAATGAGTCACCATTTTGACACAAATGGGTGCTACCTATGTACCATGAGTTAATAGTTCTAACAATTGAATGAAAATTGTGACTGCGTGACAAGGTCATTCACAGAAAGTACATTTGTGGTGCACACCACACTAATTTTGTTTAATTTTTATGTGAATATATACAGTGAAAAAAACGTGAAGACTTTGTGAAAAAATAAAATATGTAATAAAAACTAACACGTGGTGCTGTGTTCTCTAATTACTGCTGCCTTGAAATATAACAATGGCTATCAATACTTCATAGCTGTTGGATATACACACTAATGTGCCATAATACTGATGATATTATGCCCTCCTGCTTGCTCTTGCAAATTGGGTTCAGATGTAAAATTATATCCACAGATGTAGGTAATGAAGTTTTATAACCATAGAACGCATCTATAGATGCCACTGCTAATCACATAGCCAAAATACACAGTTCAAATGGCAACAAATCGCTTCAGAACATCAAATTAAACCATAGCCATTAGAAAACAACATATATATATATATATATATATATATATATATATATATTCCAGCATTGGTATCTGTTAAAGTTACCCTCTGTTTAATAACAGTAATTATGTTGATGATACTGTAGGTGTTTGCACAGAGCTGTTGTTGCAAGGAAATTGCTATGCAGCTAAGCTCACATATGAACGCTGTTTACTATAAAACAGCACAGCTCCAACATCGCTGTCAAGTTTTACTTGGAACTGCCTCTCTCTAGGTGTTTACACAATAGTGCTGTAGCTGGGGATTCCCTATACAGCTAAACTCACATATGAACGCTGTTTGCTATGCAACAGCACAGCTCCAACATCGCTGTCAAGTTTTACTTGGAATACCTCACACTAGTGAAAGTGATATGAAAGCATCTTAATGTCTCCAATAGCTGGCAACAAGCACTCTACTGTGTAACAATATTATAGACTAGCTGAGAGACCCGGCGTTGCCCGGGATGTAATGTTCCCGTTCCTCTCTCTCCTCCCCCCTCTCTCTGTTTGTCCCCCATTCACATCAATCCAGTCCCCCCCCTCCCTCCCTCCTTTACAGCTTCATGTAGCGTGTGTGCGTCAGTCACTGTGTGTTTGCTCGCGCGTCAGTGAGTCTGAGGCAGAAACACAAACACACACAGACTGACTGACGCACACACAGTCAGTGTGTGCCTCAGTCAGTGTGTGCGTGCGTCAGTCAGGGTTTGTGTGCGCGTCAGTCAGTGTGTGCGTGCGTGCGGCAGTCAGTCAGTGTGTGCGCGCGGGGCGTCAAAGGCAGGGGGGGGCGTCAAAGGCAGGGGGGGGCGTCAAAGGGAGGGGGGGGGGGCGTCAAAGGGAGGGGGGGGGCGTCAAAGGGAGGGGGGGGGCGTCAAAGGGAGGGGGGGGGCGTCAAAGGGAGGGGGGGGGCGTCAAAGGGAGGGGGGGGGGGCGTCAAAGGGAGGGGGGGGGCGCCTCAAAGGCATGGATTCCTCCCCCTGCATTTCCTGCAGTGGACAGGAGGGGGGGGGCAGTGGACAGGAGGGGGGGGGGGCAGTGGACAGGAGGGGGGGGCAGTGGACAGGAGGGGGGGGGGCAGTGGACAGGAGGGGGGGGGCAGTGGGACAGGAGGGGGGGGGCAGTGGACAGGAGGGGGGGCAGTGGACAGGAGGGGGCAGTGGACAGGAGGGGGGGGGGGCAGTGGACAGGAGGGAGGGGGCAGTGGACAGGAGGGGGGGCAGTGGACAGGAGGGGGGGGGGCAGTGGACAGGAGGGGGGGGGGCAGTGGACAGGAGGGGGGGGGCAGTGGACAGGAGGGGGGGGGGGCAGTGGACAGGAGGGGGGGGCAGTGGACAGGAGGGGGGGGCAGTGGACAGGAGGGCGGGGGCAGTGGACAGGAGGGGGGGGGGCAGTGGACAGGAGGGGGGGGGCAGTGGACAGGAGGGGGGGGGGCAGTGGACAGGAGGGGGGGGGCAGTGGACAGGAGGGGGGGGGCAGTGGACAGGAGGGGGGGGGCAGTGGACAGGAGGGGGGGGGGCAGTGGACAGGAGGGGGGGGGCAGTGGACAGGAGGGGGGGGGCAGTGGACAGGAGGGGGGGGGCAGTGGACAGGAGGGGGGGGGCAGTGGACAGGAGGGGGGGGGCAGTGGACAGGAGGGGGGGGCAGTGGACAGGAGGGGGGGGCAGTGGACAGGAGGGGGGGGCAGTGGACAGGAGGGGGGGGGGCAGTGGACAGGAGGGGGGGGGGCAGTGGACAGGAGGGGGGGGCAGTGGACAGGAGGGGGGGGCAGTGGACAGGAGGGGGGGGCAGTGGACAGGAGGGGGGGGGCAGTGGACAGGAGGGGGGGGGCAGTGGACAGGAGGGGGGGCAGTGGACAGGAGGGGGGGCAGTGGACAGGAGGGGGGGCAGTGGACAGTGACACACACACACACGCACACACACACACACACACACACACACACACACACACACACCTCAGTTGATGCGCCCTTTCTCAGTTCCGTTTGGCGCCGGAGGTGGGGAGCGACACCTACCTGTACTTCCGGGCGCCGCCACCGTCTGACTCGGCGCCGCGAGGGAGGAAGGGGGTCCGCCATCTTACGCGCCGCGTGGCAGCTGCGGGAAGCGAGGTGATTTGGAGCGGGGAGAGGTGATTTGGAGCGGTGAGGGGGGAGAGGTGATGCCGCTGGGGAGGGGGAAAGGTGATTTGGAGCGGGGAGGGGGAGAGGTGATGCCGCTGGGGAGGGGGAGAGGTGATGCCGCTGGGGAGGGGGAAGAGGTGATGCCGCTGGGGAGGGGGAAGAGGTGATGCCGCTGGGGAGGGGGAAGAGGTGATGCCGCTGGGGAGCGGGGAGAGGTGATTTGGAGCGGGGAGAGGTGATTTGGAGCGGGGAGAGGTGATTTGGAGCGGGGAGAGGTGATTTGGAGCGGGG
This sequence comes from Ascaphus truei, assembly GCF_040206685.1. Classification (NCBI taxonomy): domain Eukaryota; kingdom Metazoa; phylum Chordata; class Amphibia; order Anura; family Ascaphidae; genus Ascaphus; species Ascaphus truei. The sequence continues at coordinate 31,186,765 of NC_134485.1, read as the reverse complement.
AGGGGGAGAGGTGATTTGGAGCGGTGAGGGGGGAGAGGTGATGCCGCTGGGGATGGGGGAGAGATGATTTGGGGAGGGGGAGAGGTGATGCCGCTGGGGAGGGGGGAGAGGTGATTTGGGGAGGGGGGAGAGGTGATTTGGAGCGGGGAGGGGGAGAGGTGATGCCACTGGGGAGGGGGGAGAGGTGATTTGGAGCGGGGAGAGAGGTGTGTGTGTGTGTGTGTGTTTTTTTTTTTTTTTTTGGACCTTTGGCCCGTCACTCCGCCTCAGGCCAATGAGAGGTGGGGGGGGCGGGCCAAGGGAGTGGTGTGAGTGTGTGAGGCCAATGAGAGGTGTGCGGGGGCGGGCGGGCCAAGGGACCAATGAGATTGCCGCTAGGGACACCGGACATCCATCACTAATATAGTATAAGATATACTTAGCTTAAGAATTGGAGACATCTTGGGTTACCATTATGTACCGAGTTTACATGGCGTTATGTATATTTAATTTTTCAAAAAATCTTCACTTTTTTCCACTGTATATATTCACATAAAATGAAACAAAATGAGTGTGGTGTGCACCACAAATGTACTTTCTGCGAATGACCTTGTGACGCAGTCACAATTTTCATTCAATTGTTAATAATATTTTTATATGCTATACGGTGAATGGTTTTAAGTCACTTTTCACCCACCATAACTTAAATAATGTGTGGTGAAGACTTACTCATGTCTCAATTGGCAAAGCCAGTACAACCAACCTCACACTGATTAGATACGCAAGGTTGAAACAGTCTGTCTGTGAGTGGTTCTATTGGCTTTGCATCTCATCCCAGGCTATGTTTAAAAACTGTGTTTAAAGCAGCATGCATTGGCTTAAGGGTTTTCCATGTAATGTGGACTTGCGGACAAAAGGTGGCACTGTGTGCTCATTTGCATGTAATTTCCCAGAATCCCTAGCTGCAGTGGAAGCACTGGATGCTGGGTGATAATGGCAAAAAACAGGGTTGCAAACCTGTCTCAGACATGTGAATGTGCTCACAAGTAATATTTTTATATGCTGTATGCTATACGGTGGAGGGTTTTTAGTCACCTTTTCACCCACCATAACTTAAATTGTATGTATGTATGTATGTATGTATGTATGTATGTATGTATGTATGTATGTACACACCTTTTTGTGTTTGTATGTCTGAGCACCTCCTGCACTGCATCACACAGAGCACTGGAGCACCTCGCACCATGGATTTTGTTTTGGTTTCGTGTTGGGTTATCGTCACCCCTCTCTCCGGAGAGCAAAGACTGAGTGCTGGCTAGTAGTCGCCATCCCTTCGGGGGAAGATTGCGGTGGGTTAGTAGGCGTCAGCCGAACACCCTAAAGACTTGGACCCTCCTGCGGCGCCAGCTGCACTAGGAGGGAACAGGAAGGACGTCGGAATCCCCGGATGACGACGTCGATGTAACAGCAGGACTCCAAGGCTTCGGCTGGAGAGGACTGTCTATGGCATGGACTGGCCTACTCTCCGGAGCGGACTTAGTCACAAGTTTTGAGCACCTGGTCTCACTGGACCATGAGCACGGATTCAGAGGTGGATCACTTTTTTTCACCGCCCGGGCTACAAAAAAAAATAAAATAAATGTATGTATGTATGTATGTATCCAGAAGTGCTCTAATATAATCAAGTAAAAAAAAATCTAAAGTGCTATATATATATATATATGATTTTATAAGAGCACTACTGGCTTTTAACCAGTTTTAACAGCACTGTAGCTCACACAAAATGTTAACCCGTTAGGCACCGCATACGTCATGCATCCCATGTTATTGACTACATGCAGTTCTCGGTTATCCGACACAATGCGTTACTCATAATGGCGTTGGATAGCGAAACGTTGTAAAGCGAAACACGTTTTCCCATAGGAACACTGTTTAAATGAAAGGTTCCGTTCCTGAAGGCATTTTTAACACTAAAATACACCAAATATTTTACACAGGCAATAAGATATGCAGCACACACAAATTATATAGTGTATATACTGTATTTATATATATATATATATATATATATATATATACAATAACATAATAAATAATATATAACATATTATATAGTTTATATATATATATATATATATATATATATATATATATATATATATATATATATATATATATATATATAATCACACAATTAAGGTTATGGTGGGTAAAAAAAAGTGACAAAAACCCTCCACAGCAAAGCATATAGCAAATGGAAATATTACTGTATATTCATTTGCATGTCTTAGACAGGTCTGCAACCCTGTCTTTCACCATTATCACCCAGCACGCAGCACTTCCACTGCAGCAAGGGATTCTGGGAAATGACATGCAAATGAGCACACATGAGCAAACCAGCATGACTGTGGATTTCTCACCGTGGATGCACGTCGTGGATACAATGGACGTCCCTTCAAGGTATACAGGTAATGGGCCACATCGCCCTATTATGTACCCTGTCTATGCCGGACATTTCCATTTATACTTTACTATCTGGGTCATAAATGTGCACCATCAACTGCGGTAGTCACCTTGGACACCGCTAGGTGCATACCCATTTCAGTATTTACAAATACAGGACGTCGCATGAGTATCTGGACATTTATCTCTATATCTGTTATATAAACCATATTGGACTATCTGAGCACCACATTCTACTGTTTCATCATAACACAAGGGAAGAATGCGACTCCTCCCTAAAAGTCTTGTGATATCAGCCACACTCCCTCCTGTGTCCATTCTAATGTCTTGCAATGCCTGTTAATCCTTCAGTGATGAAGAACATTAATACTAACAACAACAAAAAAGGCACAGGGTCTTGTGTACTTTGTTCATAAACATAAAATGCAGAATATTATTGTGCGTGATAGCAATGCTCTTGTGCCTCTGTCTATGTGGCAATGGGGATTTAATTAAATTGCTAATAACCTTTAAAGAAATATGGAGCTCTTTAAAAAAATTATTATTTCTTCGTGAAACTCTGATAATTAATTGTAATATTGCGGAACACTTATTCTAATCTACACAATATTATTGCTGCCTATTTATGTTTTAAATAATCTCACAACTTTGTATATTATAGAGATTTGTTAGTATGCATTCTGTCATTGAAATGCCACTGAATTATTAAATTATCAAATGTGGCAAATATATTTTATTTTGTGTTGAAGAATGAAATATCTGCCAATAGCAATTTTGTCTCTGGGAAAACCCTGGGAACCTCCCACAGAACCACAGTGAAGGCAGGCTTAAAACCACTGTTGTTATGTTTATTCCCTTCTCCACATGGGCCAACAGCAACACATTCGTAACTTATGTGTCATAGCCCTGTATGACCCTAAATTAGATAAACTAATGTATTATGTAGAAGCTCTAGATCAAGAGTGGCCAACTCCAGTCCTCAAGGGTCACGTTTTAAGGATATCCCTGCTTCAGCACAGTGGGTGCAGTCAAAGACTGAGCCACTGATTGAGCTACCTGTGCTGGAGCATGGATATCCTTAAAACCTGACCTGTTGGTGGCCCTTAAGACTGAGTTGGCCATCTCTGCTTTAGACACAGCAAGCTCTTGTAACTGATTGCTTATCTTCATAGTAGCACTGTTTATAGTAATGTTTAAGTACACAAAGAACAACCTTGTATGCTTTGTTCAATATCACCCAAGGACCAATTGCACTTTTCTGTCCCGTTCCTTCAAATACCACTCTGCTGTACCAGCGGTGCGTAAAGTGGGGGTGCAGGAGATTTTTCTGGGGGGGCACAGGCCGTTGCAGGGGGCCCTGCGTACTTCCCCGAGGCATTAAAATTAAATGCCAGGGGATCGCGTGAGGCCTCTGCAATGCTATTACTTACCTTGACTCTGCCGGGGTCACTCATGTCCATGGCAACGCAGTGTCAAATGACGCCGCGGAGTCATGTGACATCACGCGCATCAAATGACGCTGCAGGTCACGTGACGTCACATGACCCCGCAGCTTCATTTGACGCCGCATCAAGGTAAGGGAGGGGGCGCGAGCACCAGCGGAGGAGAAAGCAGGGGGGCACAGCTGCAAAAGTTTGCGCTCCCCTGTTCTATGCCACTGTAGCGTGTGCCAATTTAGTAACCCATTTAGCATTTTTTTTAAAATACATAGTAAATAGGAAATATATTTTTGTATCAGCAAATAGCACTCATGCAGTGAAAAGGTTTGCCCAGCTCCTCCAGAGAAATCTTACTGCAAAGGATACAGTGACTGAAAATACTTATTTACTGCTTGAAAATAATTAACCCTTTTTCATTTTAAATACCATATGCTAACAATGTTCTGCATTATGTTGAAATAATGAAAAATTACACAACGGTTTCAAGGATATTTTTTTTTTTTTAGCAACTGGAAAAAGCTGAGTCATCCTTTGTCAGCACAGCAGACTGAACCAATATTCCGGTGTTGATTCAATAGTACCGAGGTTCTTTTTGCTGTTAGGTAGTTCTGTTTTCTGTGAATGCCCAAAGAATAAATCGTAATGTGGGTGAGACGATGAAAAAGAGCTAAGTTAAAAAGGCAATCCATGCGCAATCAAAAAAAACAAAAAACTTTTTTTGTTTTAAAATATGCAGCCTTTGATTACCTTTATTGAAAACTATTTACCTAAGTTACTAATCGATTCTTTATCCAGTGATCGATCTGCAAAGATCCTGCTTCCATGGGTTCACATAATGGCTGCCTTTCAGTTTCAATCAATCCTTCTGTCAATGTAATTCAGCAGCTACAATGTATTCTTATAGTGCTAAAATACCATTATCTATTGTTACAGTTTGCAGTTCAAACTGCCGGGAATATTGGCAACAAATGATCACAAACAAAATAGATGTGCAAAGACCTTGCACTCCTGGGGAGGTGGGCTAAAGCCTGCTGTAGAAATCAAAGGATGATCAGTATAATAACATTAATTAAAAATACAACGAAACTGATTTATTTAAAAAAAAAAAAAAAAAATAAAAAAAAACATGTAGGATATTGCATGGATTACTCCTTTAAAAGAATATTCATTTTTTTAAATCAGCACTGGCTATATTTATTTACAACACAAACATTGTCCCAGATAAACTGCATAAGATTTGTCAAAGGGAAAATATCACATTGATTCGCTTATTTGATGCTATTTGCTCCATAAGGCCCGGGCAATAGAGGTGTGGGGAGAGCGGAGGCGCGCTAACGCTGAGGCTCGCCTGCTTCAGTCAGCGCGATTGCACGGACTTGCAGCGAGCCAGCGTGCGCGGGGGGAGCCGGGGGGAGGTGGTTGGAGGCGGGGCAGTGACGTTGACGCTGCTGTGCTGTGATTGGAGGTTTCAGCCGACAGCGCGCTGAAAAACAGCTTGGCGCTCGGCTGAAACCTCCAACTCTTCAGCACGCCTGCGGACGCTCGCGTGAGCCCCCTCTCAAGGCATCCTCATTGAGGATGCAGGGGCTCAGCGCGGAGCGTCCGCACGCCTCAGCACGGCTGGTCCATCTATGACGCAGCCTTATGTAGATGGGAAACTTTGATAAATACTGTAGAACTCGATGAGCTCAATGCAGAAAGTTCAATTGCTACAAACATTAAAGCAGCAACCTGCTCCCCCCCCCCCCAGAAGCCTACATGTTTTTAACTCATATAATGTTAGTAAATTCTCTACTGAGCATGTCCTGCTCCTTACATTTTTTTTCTAAACATGATTTTCTTCATCTTTAGCATTTAGTTCACCATGGTAACCTTTACACTCCAATGAGATCTGGGTAGAACTCCATTTTAATCTCCAGACACGTGATATTTCAAACGCTTATAACCCCTGAGCAAAGCATCAGACTGAAAACAATAAAACAACTCTGGAAAGGGAAATAATAGACCTCCCAGTGAAAAGAAGTAAGAAAATATAATGCAAAATATATGACGATCAGTGCGGTCAACTTCTTTAATAATTGGCCAGTAAACGTATACATTTCTCGCTCACTCCCCCGTGAAAATGTGCACAATTGTAGGTCTGTTATGTGTATTAACACTATATAAGAAGCACAATGTAGACAATCAATGATGTTAACTAAATTGATGTCACGGTAATATATCAACAAGTACCAGATACACTGCGGTAGGTTCATGTTCATTAAACGAGAAATAGAGTTTTTCCTTCGTAGCTCGTAAATGTGTTAAACTATTGTAATCTTATCTGAAACACTAAGATTACTATAACATTTGAGTTCAAAGTATGAGTCAAAGTGTGTGTTAAAAGTGTCCGCCTGCTGAAACGTCCAAGGACAAGAACGCCACTGTCTGATTGGATTATCGATAATGCGTTGATCCAGCTGTTCCCACTGCTGAACGATACGTTGTTATACTTATCCGTTTTTTCGGTCCTCCTAGCGACCATCCGTTATCAGGAAATATTTTATGGAAGCGTTTTGCGCCATCATTCTTTGCGCTGTCTCAAGCACTTTATAACGTGCTTATCTTCTTCACTAAACACCATTTTGTAAGTATGTACTTGTTGAAGTCATCACGCCCCATTCCAAAATATATATTTTTTAGATTAGCAAATAATTCTTAATGTCATCATCTACTGCGACAGACCTTTCATGGCTCAAATTTTTGTGAAGATAGGACAAAAAAAAATACAAGGGGTCTCTGGTTTTTTTTTAACCATGTTGAAAAATCCAATATTCTGTAAAAATATAGAAAGAGTGTAAATATGCAAAATTACATGCCTGTACATAAAATATATGTACAAATTGTATTTTATGTTATTTTTTTCATTCATGATTTTCTTTTTATATTTTGAGAGGCCTTTTAATCTAATATCATTCAAACAGTTGGTTTATATGTAAGGCTGCACTATAATGCCAGCGACGTTGCGTCAAAAACAAATGCATTGTCGACGTCGTTAGTGCTTATAGTGCATGCAACGGCGCGACCAAGCTACAAAAAATCTGGTAGTCACTGTTATTTGATTTTTTTTCGGCGACGATCTCTCCTTGCGGCCA